>NC_057943.1:12146488-12446488 GCF_018555375.3 Anguilla rostrata | reverse complement strand
CCTAATTCCTTATGAGACTTAGTCTAAAATAGAAAATTTAAAATTGTCTCCTTGCATGGCTTCCCATTGAGTAACTCTTAACTCTCTCTACCCCCTACTGCCTCTCTCTCTCACACATACTGTGTCATTTACTTAGGAAACTCAGCACATTAATGGGTTATGCATATTTCTGTTCCCGCAAAGATATTAATCAACCACAGCACAATAGGTCTCTCCCCCCTGCTTTAATGGAGGACTATTGAAAGAAGACCAGACACAGCCAGATCTTTATTTAGCTGCTGCTATTAGCCCAATCTTCTCATAAAAAATATTTTATCACTATGTCAGTTTCTTAAGAACAATTAAAGCCTTTCTTGGCCCAAGCACACCTGCAGGGACAGGTCATCAGAGCTGAAAGTAATTTAACTCACTGAAAATTCTGCAACATCTTGAGTTCAGAACACCAAAATGGCTTCCTGTTGAATCACTGGACATCTACAAGGACAGACACCAAAAACTGCTGACAGACATGTACAGCTAGGCCGTTTCACCAATCTCAGAACTTCGGCAGACTTTTTTCTGGTCTGACAGCCTGAGCAGCATTGACAGGCCCTTAAAAACAACGTGCAACCTAAATCTTTAAAAATTACTGGTTCTCGGAGTCCTGTGTGAGGACGTGTGGACAGTTAACATCAAGAGGCATTCAGCTCTCGTTCAGCGCTTACTCTTATGGGCCTTATCTCAATCTGGCAGCATTCACCGCCTCTAAAAGACAAGCCAGCCCTGCTGATATCTCCACTCCGATATGTCCAGACAGAGGCCCTGGGAAAATATCACGATGCAATGTGGAAACGCAGACAAGAGGTGGGCCTTTTCTGTAATTGAGGAGTTATTGCTTCATTACCTGGAAACTGACAATCATCTCTGCTGTATTTTCAAACACCCAGGAAGCCTCAGCCAGGAGTCTCAGTGTTGATTAAAGAACATAGGCAGGTATCTGTCCCCTAAACTCTCGGTAGGCACTTTGGATGTGTGAGCGCTCTTCTGGGCCGATCACACGACAAAGACGACAACAACAAGGGACGGGGATAGTCCTGCTGTGATGGTTTGAGCAGTGAGAATGTCATCTGCTATAATAACATCTGCCACTGCTTCACTGCAGATTTACAATGAAAAGCAGAATAAAAAAGTTACAGAAAATTTTAACATTTTATGTTCTCAAAAATTAAAATTATCTATTAATTGTACCGTGCTGAGCAAACATAGTCTACACACAGGACTGCTGAACTTTGCAAAAAAAAATTAGAAATGGTCGGTACACTACAGAGTAAATTGTTCAATGTTAAATCAGCTTTAATATAGTACATCTGATTCCTACTGGACTCATATAAAAATTGTTAAAGTTTTATATAACCAACAACGTAATATTTTAATTGAACTATATGCTATAACGTTTACTATACATTATTATAAGCCTGACATTACACCTCTCATAACCTGTCATATCCAGTCAAAAAGGGGTATTATAGCTTGACAGATGTCTGTCATTATATTGTTAGTTATTTTTACAAGTCACGACATACATTGGAAGAGTGATATTTTGCTTGCCATGAGTAAGCTTTCATGACTGGTTATGACAGGGGTTATGACATGCTTATGGTAGTTTTATATAGGTTACATATTATATCATGTGCTGAAGCATTACCAGTGACCCTAATAGCAATAGCCAAGTGAAAAATTCAGTGCGTGCTTAATGCACAACAAGTTCCCAAAGCCAACATAATTTAGTCTAATGCTTAATCACTTAATCATCAATCATAATGACCAATAGTGAACAGAATGTCCCTCTGCAATGGAGGTAATCCATGGTGTGGAAGAGGCAAACCAGAGAGAGAGAGAAACAGACAGAGACAGCGACAGCCGTCTCACTGTGGTAAAAATAGCTCGCTATCGCACAGCGACAGCACCACTAATGATTGCCCTTCCATTCTTCTTCTGTGTGACATTCTTGCAAATAAAAACATTGCAGAAACAGGCAGAACAAACTCCTGAAAACTGAAGGAAAAATCTCAACCCCCTTCTCCCTCCTCTCAACTCCACAGGGGATGGTTGCCGAGGGGCATGATTCTTTTCTCCCCTTCCCTTATTTCTGTACCTACATTTCACATGAGCATTACCCAGGAAACGCCGCACTGCATCACAACCGTACGGCTCAGTACAAGCACTTTAAGAATGAAAGGAACTCACCCATCACATCCAGAAAGACGCTCCCCGATGCCAGGACAACCTTTTCTCTGGTTGCCCGGTCGTAGATGCCCACGTGGCATTCGTACGGCCCGTTGTCCGCGATTCGCACCTCCGGAAGCCTAGGATATAAACAGACAGGGCCTGTCACTGAGAGCAGATCATACACTGACCTGTTTGAGTGACAACTCTAAATGAGTTTAAAGGCCTGTTCTCCTCATTAAGTATTCCTATGTTCTTATAGCCTGCATTAGTAGAGAGGGTATATAAATCCAATGAAGCCACAAAATAAAAAATTCATTTTCTCCCCAATTTAGTCGTTATACCAATTCCCCGTGCGTGTCACGGTCCTGGTCGATGGACTATCCTTCTGTTGGCCTGGGGAGGGTGTAGACTACCACATGCCTTCTCTGATACATGTGGAGTCGCCAGCCCCTTCTTTTCACCTGACAGCGAGGAGTTTCACTGGGAGAGCGTAACACGCACAGAGGTTCACGCTGCCTCCCTCGGATCCGCTCCCCGCTGGACAGGCGCCCCACCCAACCAGTAAGAGTCGCTAATGCAACGTTCAGGACTCATACCCTCACCGGCTTCCCACCCGCGAACACTGCCAACTGTGTTCGTAGGAACGTCTGACCAAGCCGGAAGTATCGCTGCCAGGGATTGAACCTGGGTCTCTGTGGTGGTAGGCGAATGCTTTTACCTCTACACTACCCAGACGGCCCCTGACATTTAAGTTTTATAATGACTATGGCGATTTAATTAGGTTTAATAACAGTAATTTTAATTATAACAATAACAACAGCAACAACAATAATAATAATATTCATTTATTTGGTCCAGAGGGGCATTTCAGCCAAGGAGGGCAAAGGGGCAGCAGCTCGAGCCACTGTGGCCACCCCCTCTGCATGTCCCTGTATATACACTTAGGAGATCTTACAGGTTAATTGCTGCATTGAGTGGCCCTTCAAAAAGGTAGATGAACACCACCAGCTTGTGAAAAGCTTATACGGTAGCTCAATCTCTGTTCAGCGAGAGGCTAATGTTTTTAAGTTAGACAGCCGCTGCTTATTTGCGTACCAGATGCACTGATGAAGACTGAATTGCGCTGCTTGTACGTTAATGCATTATCCTGTTGATAAAAGCAGATGTTTACTAGGGAAAATCAGGCTGAGTATCAGGGTATGGCGGCATCGTTCTACGTGAGTGACGGTTTGGTCAAAAGCTCTGGTTTCGCAAGTATTGCCACGCACCTCCATCCATACACATGGCCTTATGTTTATATTAAATTTAGACAGTTAGGACTCTGTTACCCAGAGTGACTTATTTAAGGGCATACATATAGGTTTAGGCAAGAGTCATTAGGGTCACAACTGATAGTAGCTGTTAACGCAGAACTTGCTTACAAGTGGTATACACATAAACCAACAACATAAAAGTTAAGCACCCGAGCAGATGCAAGAGGGAGGCCGGGAATGCAGTGCCACAAATAACAAATTGGTTTTAGGACACAGTTTTAGATTTTAGATTAGGTTTAAAGCATAGGTGGATAGTAAAGACATGACGAATGCACTCGGGTTTACATTTAGATGTACACTTAGCAGACAGTTTCATCCGGAGTGACTTACGAGCGCATACAAATAGGTATAGGCAATGAGCAACGCGGGCGCTGAATCATCAGGGTCATGATCGATAGCAGCAGTCAATACATAATCTTACAACACGCAGTTAGACGCCACGGTTGCTGCGACGGGGAAATGGAGATTGCAGTAATATTTGTAAGCAAAGGGGATAAGGGATGTCGCGGTTCTAGATTCGGCACAGGTGCGGCTATTAGATCCACGTGAAGCGCTCAGAGCTCAGAAAGAGACGCATTTTCAGCCTGTGGCAGCACGCTCTGCTGTCCCTCGCTGGAGAACAGTAGGGAGCTCATTCCACCACTGAGGGGGCCGGACCAGAGAAGAGGCCTGATTGAAACGGGGCCCCTTTAGGGAGGGGAAGGGGGATCCCGTGTGGAGTGGCCTGGCAGGAGGGTAAGGTTTGGTAATAGATCGCTGGTAAGAGGGTGCAGTGAAGCTTGCTGGGGGGGGGGGGGGGGGGGGTCATATGCATGCATTTCATTTTGGCTGATTGTAGATGAGACAAGGAGAAGCATCCTGAATGAGCTGGAGGCTGCAGGGAGGCCAGTGTGGAGAGAGCAGCAGCCATCCAGTTAGAGCAGCACAAGGGCCCTGAATAATGATCTGGGCAGCAAACGCAGTGAGGATAGACAGATTTTGCAGATGTTGTAAATAACATTTACATGTAGGCATTAAGCTGATGCTTTTATCCAGAGCAACTTACAATTAGTGCACAAAGAAAAGGCATACCCTCCAAGTACCAATTAATGAGAGTGTAATGGTAGGGTCATAACGCACCGGCAATAGGTAATCCTTTGTCACGAGAATTAACATATGGAAGGGAAGGAAGAGAGGGGTTTTATGGAGAGGGGGTTAGGGAAATATAGGATAGACAGAAAAAAATGTGGAAGAGGGAATCAGAGTGGAGGGAGAGCAAGGGGGAGAAGAAATCAGCAGCTCCTAGTAATTGTCCAGGACTACACTGCAATTTCTGGAAGGCCGTGATACAGATACCATTGTGTTGCCGTCAGTGAGGGACAGTTCCTGGGGTGAGAGGGATGTAGCTGGTAGGTAGAGCACCTGAGCTTTTACTCGGCGCTGTAATGCATTTCAAATGGGAACATTTGTCTTTGCATTCTAGCGGTGGCATCATGCGGCATTCAGAGCTGGCCCAAGTTTAGAGTTCAGAAGGGGAGGGTGGTCATTTTTTTGTTGGGGGCGGGGGGGGGGGCACTGTGACCCCCCAAGCTGCTCCAAGAAGCTAATAGCTCTACAGTACCAATCCTTATCCAGCAGAATTCTACTGGTCATGTCACAAATATGTGTCTTATCTGGCTGTGAATTCATCCGTGTGAATTATCGCCATGTTTGCGCATTCTGACAACCTCATACAGTATCTGCTCTGTACAAATATATACTGAGAGCACCAAGGCTATACTGTGAGGTGCTGAATCAAATCATTTGATTCGATTCGCAAATACCTACACTCTCATTAAGCCTCTGTACAATATAACTGCAATGTGATTTGTTCTTGAATAACTCAATTAAAGAACTGAGTTTCGTTGTTCACTGCTGAACATTTTTGTTATTTTATGTGACACACAATGTTCTGGAGAGCTGCGCAACAAAATATTAACCTGATTAATTTTATTACTGAAGGTTTGGGACGAAGGCAGTCAGAGTTGGACTAAATTTGTGCCGAACCCAAACAAACTTAGAACTCTCCAGAATGTTATACGAGTGGTTCCCGTGGTTCGTGAGAGTTGAGGTGGTTTGTAAAAAATAACTATAACTTTTAAAAATTGTATGATTGGCTTTAATTATGAACGTGATTTAATGAATGAATCGTCTATTAGGCAGTAGGCATTGGGTCCGGAAAGTTCTAAAAACACCATCTTTACCAATCTCATCTTTGATCATCTGTGCTCAGTACATGCCAATACTTGAGACATAGAATAACCAGACGTGCCAATACCTGAGACATATGATAACCAGTCACAGCTAACAGACGAGACAACCCCTGCAATGGTGCTGAAAGAGAAGGCTTAAAGGCCATTAAATCAATTGAATGTGTTAATTTTCTCTCTTTTCTACAATATTATGATACTGACAGCCACAAAAGGGGGAAAACTTAAAAACCTGCTTGTCAAAATTAAGGATAAAGTGCACTGTGAGTAGAATCAATGAATTGAAGCCTTCAGTGTGGACTGAAAAATGGTCAGAGTATTCAGGTGTGATGAAAATGTGATTTGCTGTGAATTAAACCAGTGAAATGGCAGCTGCTCTGCCAAAAAGAGATGGTTTTATTAGCTTTTCTTTTATGGCTTCTTCTGTCTGAAATTAACATAATTTTCTTTTCAGTTTAAATTCTATTAAAAAAGGGGCACATTAAAAGAAATAACCCCCCACTTGAAGCCCCTGATTCCCATTTAAATATTACAACTTAGGGGAATTCAGGAGCAGAGCAGTGACCGGTAACAAGTTAAAAATCTTTACGAGTTATAAAGACATAAAGATTCCCGCCCGTGGCCATCGGAAAAACAACACATACACACACGTGCACACAGGCAGGCAGGAACGCATGCATGCAGGCTCGCACACACGCAGGCCAGCACGCACACATGCACACACACACAGACCATAAACTAGATATTACAAGTACATTAGAGCTGGTTTTATAAATCTATTTGGCGGTGTGACAGAAGAGCAGTAATTTCATCCACTCCAGCCCCAGTTATGTAGCCCCTTTGGTTGTGCTGACCCAGAGCAGCTCAGCAGAACAGAGCGGTCGTTTCCGGCTACAAACAGCACACATTTGTCAGTGCGCTGCTGCGGGGCTCTCCGGCAATGCTAATGCAATTTGCCAGGTGCACCGGGGCTGTCAGGTGTTGGCCTGCCCTCCAGGGCTGCGGGGGGCGGGAGGGTGGGGGGGTGGGGGGCAAGACCGGGGGGGAGCGAGACCAAACGGGGCACGAAAACACCCCAGAGGAAGGAGGCCGGGGTGGGTAGGAGGGGTGAAGCTCTAAAAAGAGAGGTCATCATGGTGTGCCCATCCCTCAGAGAGTGTGGCTGCATTTACGGTTTCCCCTGCGAGCCTGGGTCTTTATGTAATTTACATTTACAGCAGTGTGTGTGTGTGTGTGAGTGTGTGCGCATGTCACAGCATGCATACGTGTGTTAACACGTGTGGACATACATGTGTGTGCACTTCTGTGAATGCGCATATGATCATGTGTCTGTTACCAGGTACTGGTTGAAATGTGGCAAACAGGAAACTGCACCAGTCTGAAAATAGCACGGCCAATGGGAGAAGGAGAGGGGAGATGATGTCATGTACACGTGTTTTTGAGTGGAGGCAGTGTGGAAAGAGGACTCCCTTGTGGAGGGGCACATGTCCACCCAAGACCACATGGCAGTTCTCTCAGAAAAAAAGAAGAAAAAAAAAACACCCGTCATAAAAGATACATACTCACATTTAACCAAAGCACCCGATAGCTGATGTTTGAAAACCCATTTAAAACTGAGAAAGCAGACACTCATGAAACGGTGATGCAGATTCCATGCTGTTAAATCACTTGCTGTTATACAGGAATTTGCTCATTCTCTGTTGTGCGACTTTGAGCATTTTCACACATTAACAACAATAAAACAGGCATTTAAAAAAAAAAAAAACACTTGCAATTTTTTCTGCTTAAACTACAGTCAGGAGTCGGGAGTTTTGGTGAATGTTTTGAAACACTAATTTTGCATTCAGTCATTTAAAATATAAAATGATTCAACTTAAGGTACGTAGTGACCTGTTTGAATAAAATAAGGTAACTGTTTCCTTAGTGTACGCAGTTTAAAATCTGCTTACTGTCATGTCATTCTCTGCTTATAAGGACCTGCCAGCCCAGGTACAGGACTCTGTTGAGACTTAGAGCAAAAAGGTTTGTGAAAACTGTCTTTCCAGTCCGATGGACAGTCAGGGTAAATATTTTTTCAATCCATGCTTCTGACCCATAACTGAGTGTCATGTGATTCATTGAACTTAATCAATGTGACCATGCCGGAGTCCAGCAGGACCTGTGAGCTAGAGCAGGTGTGAAACTTTTTCAGCGATGACCTAAATATATCAATCCATGCTTTTTGCGACCCAAACTGATGTCATTTTCATTATTAACAATTAATTGATAATTAATTGTTAAACTGCTGACAATAGCCATGCTTTAATACATAAAGGCTAAATGAAGGGACAAAGTTACTGAAATTAGCCAGCAATTAATCACAGAAAGCATAGTCAAATTAAAATTTTAACAAAATTTACGACTTTATCAATGAATCATAGTATGGGTAGTGTTCAAAGCTTCCAGACAGAAAACTGTAGGATAAAACATTTCCTCTCATTAATATTACAGTCATCATCAGTGAGTCTCTTTTTAATGGGAAGTATCAGCCACTTATCCATTTTCCAGTGGGAAACTTTGAACAAATTTCAAATACTAATATTTATAAATATTGCTAATATTTTAATACAGACAATATTTCAATAATCTTACAAAATCTTGGATGTCAAAGGCAGAAAAAGACCAGATTATGATGATTAGCTAAAGCCGGTAACTATCTTATTATGTAAGAGCAATAAAGTTAATTAGGCAGAACTGGCGCTATCTTGTGCTCGGTAAAAACGGAAAAGTTGAGAAATCAAAATTTCAAGGCAACTTACTTCACTAGATTTTTTTTTTTTGAGCTTAGCTTAGATTTTTAAGTCATTATGCCAACTAAAATTCATTCGTTGTTTTGTTCAGAAAACTTAAATTTCTTTGAGTTTGAGTTTTTCTAACAATGAAATGTACATTTTCTGAACTAATGAATGTAAGTTGGCATAACTTGAACTCATTTAAAAAAAAAAAAAGATCTAAACTAAACAAAATGATCATTATGAACTTTTTACAGTGTGGAGAGCAGTAGGAATGATGCACCTGTCAACATTAAAGCAGGCATTACGTGATCATATTGAATACACGACCAAATTCAAACAATAAAAACACTTTTTTAACTTGTTATATTTTTTTCTATTTAACATTTATTTGCAATGCTGCTGTAAGATACACGAGATACCACGACCAAATAGATATCCCCTGTGACCTAAGTTTCGCTGGCCGAACTACAGTTTGTGAACTGCTGGCCAAATAAGAACTTCCTAGCCAAGCAAAAGCACCAAAGACAATTATTGTAAGCAGCCTGGCAGATTGCAGCAGTACTTCCTGCAGTAGTGGGGTTGCCTTTCTCTCCATTGAACATAAATTACTTCTGACAAGAGCGATGCAGGAATGCCGAGTTTGGTGTAAATCCAGGGTAACTTTCACGATTAAACAGATACCTCCTGTGACTGAAACCTGGGTAATGACCCAGCTTGTGCACCACTGGGCTAGAGTCAGCTGATTGTTATCAGGAACAGCCGTCTCAGTCCAAGGGTTCAACAGAATCTCTCCATTATCCAGGCGTAGAACTCTCTGGAACATTATTACTGACTTGCATATAGTGGCAGTCAGACTCTGTCCAGAGGGGTGACTTGCAGTACCCAGCTTGCATATTTGGTTACGGTCAATTAATACAACTTGGGATTTTACTAAAACAAACTGGCCAATTGGAGAGCAGGGTGCAGGATTTGAACCTCAAACCCTCTAACAGGTCAGTCCCAGTGCTCAGGTGTGATTGCAATGGTGGGACAGACAGGGTGAATTAGTTACACCCCCTGGTAAAATCTGCAGACGGACACACTGTATTACATGTTCCAGAAACAAATTTAATGGTGCAAAGATAATGGTTCCAACGCCATTGGACCATTACTTTTTTGAAGCATGTCATACAGAGTGTGGGTATTCCTTTTTTCCTCATCAATCCTACTTCATACGCCTGGCACCTGTGGACTTGGTCCAATGTGCACTCACTACCTGTCTTTACAAAAAATTAGAAGACATACAGATGAAATGATACATAAATACAGAACCGAGCCTGCTTGGCATCAGCACCGGGCTAACGTGTCTTGAAGCTTACCGGACAGTGGATTGGTAAACAAGGTCTTCACGCCTTCGGTAATCCTCCATGTGAGAGTAATTGGTATTGAACATGGCATCGTAAGTGAAGATCTTCTGCTTAATGGTGCCCCCCTCTGTAACCTGCAGAGAGAAAATAAATCACTATTAAAAGGTATGCATTGCAGGTATGCTGTATTAAAACTGCCAAAGTTCAGCAGCCATTAATCTGAAAGCATTCTGTTAGTCCCCATATAATACTACCTCTAAATAGATAAATTGAACATTTATTGATGATTTAACTCAAAATGAGTAAATTTATTAATTAAAAAAGGTAATAACCTGCCCCAGGGTTCCATTACATTTAATGGTGAGGGATATGCAGCATGACCACGTCTAATCACTGCTTTTCAGGAGATTTTTTTTTTCTTTTTTGTGGTTTTAAAAAATGTGAAAAGATTTTAATGGGATTTTTTTCATATTGCTTTGAAGTAGGAAGCTGTTTGTGGGCATGTCCTTCACTCTCATGCTGTGTGAGATTGTATCTCCAGCCTCCTAATCCAATCACTCCAGACCTGCCAATGCGGCCCATAAATATTGTGATTACTGCAGTACAAAAGCCCACTCTAAGCCAAGAGGCAATGCTAAATGGGTTTGACTGGTTTTAGGAAACAACTGTTGCTTATGTTATGATGACAAGCCGCACAAGAGGGAACGGGTCAAAATAAAATCGAAAAGAATTTAGAAAAATCATTTTCAGGTAATGCCATTTCAAAATTGTCAAAAGAAAAAATGACATTGGACCTGACATTTAGATAGAATTACAAACAGCTTGGAAGAAGGCAGATGTTTCTCTGCACCTGACACAATGAGCTACAGAGGCAGGTAGCGTGGCACACACCTGAACTGCTAATAGATCGCAAGGCACATCTCACAGAAAGTTGCAAGAAAATATTCATATTACATATATTGCATATTTGTTGCCCAAGCCATCCATTTAAAAAAAGTTGTTTGTACTGGTAACCATGGCATCCATAGCACAGCATATATAACATCTACAAATACAGTTCAACATCTTGAAAATACAGCATTTCTGGGTTTTCTGAAAGAGAACTCACTCAAAGAAAAAATAATCTTGACCATAAATTTATTTGAAGTTATTTAAAGAAATAAGACCAAAGTATTAATTGCCCATCCCATCAATTAAAAAAGTAATTTGACCAAAGAAATAAGACCAAAGTATTATTTCTTTAAAAGAACTTCATGGTCAATTAATTTTACCCTTGATTTGAATGAGTTTGGTTTCAGAAATCCCCAAAAATGCTGTTTTCAAGATGTAGAACTCAATTTGTTCTTAAGGCATAATTCAGTTTAGTGGTAAAATTCTTCACAAACCCAGATAAGTGAGTTCATCTAAATAAATGCAGTGTTAAAAAAAATAATTAAAAAAAACCTTTTAATTTGTTTTCACAAACTTGCTCTTTATTTGTGAGCAAATGTTATGAAAGAATTTGACTCAATCCAGGAGCTGAACTTGCAGCAAGTCATCCTGGGTGAAAGGATTTGTGAGTTCCATGTCTAGTTGTGTCATGTTTCATTTTGGGTGTTGATGATGATGTCATCACCTTGCAAGCACTGGTGAAGTCGTAAAAGCCATTTTTACATGACCCTCACAACCAAAAATCTCTGGCTGGTACAAAGGGTGGCTGTCGCCTGGAGGAAAATGGCCAAGTCTAGGCTTTAAGTTGTATTTATAAAGGCTGAAGAGAATAAGGAAATACCTGAGTCACATCATGAATAACAACAATTTTTAATATTTGACCAGGTTTCGCTTTAATGTTTGTCAGTTCAGATCAATGACTGCACACAGGAGAAACAAAATAAACTCCAAAATGCCAAGAAGTAATAGACAAGAAGCCCTCAAATGAGCAGCCATGTCTCTTTGTGTGAGCTTGCAAGTGCTTGTTTGGCATGAGTACAAGGATTAGACTTCTTTGAGTTTCTTGAATTTTCTGTCAGAGTACACCAGCAACTACAAAACCAGGCCAAAAGGCTATAACTGCGACCTGTGATTCCTTTAAGTATCAGCTCAGGAGCATTGAAGCACTTTAGAAAACAGGCTCCAAGCTTTCTGGGGAAAATGCTATGGCAAAAGGTTACCAGCTAAAAGCACACTGGCCTTTCAGAAAATTCTTAAAAGGCAGGCTTTCACATAGGGAGAGCAGCTACACTTGTTTTAAATCACTACAAAATGAAGTCTGGGAAAGCAAAACACTTCTGCAGGATTATGACGCTGAGAAATTTGATTTGACGAGTTCTGTCTGAAGCCTGGTGCAACAGATGCATTCAAACCAAACCAACCAAACTACTACTTTAAGTCACAGAGGCTATAGTACATTAAGTAACTGATTTAACCTATAAACTGTGTGGGTGTCACACTGTAATAAAGTCAGATATTGACAAATCCAGTGGCCTTCAAAAGGTATTGACTAGTGTGGAGAACCAATTAAAATGACCACAGAGATGCAGGCACAGAATTAACCAATTAAGAAACTTCCGTGCAGAAGGATACTGGAAATAGGCAGTACCCACATAATGTTTATGTTTAAACAAATGACGGTATGATGAATGGTGGAAGAAATAGCCAAACACATCTGATGTCTTCAACCTATAAGACACTAAACTCCAGTTATCCAACTAAGCACATTTACTCCAAAGAATTACCTTGGTCATGAGACTGTGAAATTAGAAACCATGGGAAAAACGTTTCTTTTTCGAGTCTAAATTTGGGAACGTCCATTCGTGGGAACATGAGATACAATAAAGCCATCTGAAAAGCAATGTGGGTGATAAGGCAGGATGCAGTGAGAGGGAAAGACAAGAACAACTTTTAGGTGCGTTGCCCAGAAACATGGACACGGTCTGGGCATTTTATTGAATTCACAGAAGAGGGGATTACTCTTATTTTATTTTTTATGCAGTTATCCCCTTTTATCCCCAGTTGTGGAATGCCCAGCTGTATTTATCAGTGCACACTGCTGTAGCTGTGAAGCGTGATATGACCCCACCACTTCTTATCACACCGCAGTTTTCGAGTCGGGCTCACACAGATATGATCCAGAGGAAGACATTTCATGTACAGTCTAACACGCAGAGTTGCAGGTGTTCGATTGATCAGTAGGGGTGGGATAAGCTGCCCCCATCCTGGCTGACTGAAGCCCTCTTATCCCTGGGTGATACTAAAGGAAACTGCGTGTTGCCTTGTTGGGCTGCCGGCCACAGTGGGCACCGGCACAGCCCGGATTCGATAGCAGACTGCGAGGCCCTTTTCATGCACAATAACAGTGCCTTAACAAGATGAAACACCCAGTAGCCCAGCAGGAGACATATCAAATAGTATGCTGTTTGTGTAATCTAGCAGCAAGGTGTTATTCTTTTTTCCTTTTTTATGAAAGGAGAGCTGATAGTACATCTTCCTTTTGTACATTTTGCTTTATTCAGGCGGGTATAAAGCCAAGAGGGACACAGGCAGAGAACACTTAATCTCACAACATTAGTTTAATGATAGTCACAGTAATTGTATCTGTTATGGTGGAAATCCTTACATTTTCAGTTTTGGTGGATTTGGTGAAATCTGTGGTGATTGATAGTTACAAAAGTTTGTTTGCGCTTCAAAAACGAGTTCCATTCGAAACAAAACTATTACTAGAAGTACTTCGGGTGCATATTTTTCTTAGAAGATAATCCAGTGGTATTGTTTTTTGCAGAAAGAAGATTGCCTAGGGACAACACAGTAATATTGAGCAACATCCATCCATCCAAACCCGCTTATCCTGAGCAGGGTTGCAGGGGGTGCTGGAGCCAATCCCAGCGTGCATTGGGCGATATGCAGGAATACACCGCCAATCTACCGCAGGGCACACACACCATTCACTCACACACTCATACCTATGAGCAATTTAGAGTCTCCAATTAGCCTACATGTCTTTGGACTGTGGGAGGACACGCAAACTCCACACAGAAAGGCTCAGATGCTTGCTCTTTCGTTTTGGCATGCAAGCCCCTGTTGACATTTGAATAGTTGATGGGATTGTGGTACATGACACCTCCAGTGTAAAATAGCATATAGAGGAACAATTACAGAGCGCAAACACATTTAATCAATATTGCTACAAAAATGCCATTGTGAAAAGGTATCAAATATGTTTTTTTATCATGCAATAATTAAGGATTTCTACTTTATTGAATGCTCTTAATCTGCAGATTAAGAATTGATTTGCATGTTTTATTCATAAACAAGAGAAACACTATGGAGTACAGAACAGTATCTGGGAGGATAGAATGTTGCTGATAAATGTGTACTCCCATAATACCTTACGAACTATGTTACAGCACACTTTTATCGTGGATATAAATGTAAGGCTGTTTAAGCTTCTCTGGCTCATTTTCCAGGGTAGTTCAGAAGATGATGTCGGTGACACTGAAAGCTCAGTTATCCTGCTCTTGCTTTCTCGGAATGAGAACACGCTTAGTATCAAATGTATGCTTTATGAAACTTTTGCCTGCAAACTGTACCCACAGTTCTCCCCAACAGCGGATTAGTCCCTTTTTGGAAGTTTTCTCGGATAAGCCATTTCTCATGGATCACAGGGCATAGCATAATAGAGAGCTCCCCTTTCTACTGCCGGTCCTGTTTTCATTTATTTACTTATTTTTAAATTATTTTTCATTCCTCATTTTGGAACCACAGTTCTGCCTCCTGAACCGTCGCCATGGCATCTTACAGGAACACACAGACCTCTCTGAGGCACTTGTTTTTGGAGGACAGCAATATTTTTCTCTGGTGATGACTGGTAACCTGTGGGCACCATATAAGTAGGTGTGGGGGAACTAATATTCAGTGATAACCTAAGGAACCCTGGTCAACTAAACTTCCCTAACATTGCAGAACATGTCTCTCCGGAATCATTTATTCATTTATTTTGTCAGGGGGGGATTTGGGTTCACCTTCATGAAAACAACAAATTTCCCATCTGGATCTGCAACACTGGCTAGTCCTGTTCGTAGACTGGTACGTCACACTAGTAAAATTTTCTTGCAGAGTACTTTGTCAGTCTGCTCTGTCATGTCTAACATAAATCAGCTTCCTTACCTTTCTTAATGGCTGTACTTCTTAATTAAGATGGATTTGATTCCTAGCGCTTAATGACAGCAGTCTTTGAGGAAATGCATCACGGCTGACAAAGTTTTCTGTGATCCAATAAGAAAGAACAGTTATATTTTTGTTTGTGAAGGGGGGGGGGGGGGCAGATGAATTTGCTGTGATTAACAGCAGTCCCTGAGTGGGGAGAATATAACTTGCTTCAGTGCCTTTTGAATCAGGAGCATTCCTTACAGACAGGGCAGACAAGACGATCTCAGTGTCTACCACCTTTAGATACAGGACGAGGCACGCTCCAATGAGCAACTCAGTCACCCACGCTGTCATCACAGAAGGCTGGGATGAAGGAGCCAAATCCTGCTACACTGTTCAGGATCAGGGCCTAGATTACCCAGAATTCCACTGTTCAAGAAAAAAAGGGGTTTTCTTTCAAATTGACCAAATAAAATCAAATGAACCCTTTTGTTACGCATTAGTAAAATAACCCTAATTTTCTTTTTCAGCCGGGAATATTCTTTAACACGGCTAGTGCACTATTCCGATTTCCTACATGGGAGTTTTAAGGCATCCAGCAGGACATTTGTTACACAGGGCAGATCTTTAAGGCAATTTTAAGGAAAATGTGTCTAAATTGCACCCGTCATATTCTTCACACCAGTATAGTCTTTATGCTCACACATCTTGGAGAACATCCCCTTCACCTGTAGTTGCGTGTGCCTACTGAAATCAGTGAGTCAGGGAACACATTTAGTACATTTCATGCTCAAAATGGCAAGCTTTCTGTCCCCCTCATCCCCCTGTGACAAAGCTCACAGCTTGAAAAAGACGCTAACGCTCTTGAACGCTTCACTTGCGACACAAGAACAGCCCCTCATGCAAACATCATCTCCCCCACACTGTCACATCTACGGTACAAAATATGTATTTACAGAAGGAAATTCTTTGGAAGTCTGAGTTAGGGGAAAAATGCATACTGAATTGTATTTAATTCTGAGAATGCACAATATATTTTTTAACCTTATAACAGCTGAAATGTCCATACTAGCTTTAAGGTGCACTGTAGGTTACACTGAAACACATTTTTCCACAGATGTACACTTTATATCTTTACAGTTGTAATTTCCTTGTCAAATTATCAGTGTACAACCAAACAAACAGTTTAAACATGAATAAATCACATTAATGGGATTTTGGAAGTTGACTGATGTTAGCGATTCATGAGCAAGCTAAACAACATCCTTCGCAGCAGTGCTTGGCTGCAACATGGCATTTTTGCTTTTAAGCTAACTGTACATACTGCCCCTTAGCATTAGAATTTGAATAACACTCTTGCCAGAGATCTGGGTCTTTAAGTGCAGTGAGCTGTTCACGTCTGTCTGTCAAAAATGTTTGTTTTCAAGTACTAGGATTCAGTTCCTTGTCTGTGGTACTGCAGTTACAGAAACACCTAATTTTATTCTGTCCTTACATATATACTAAAATACAGAATACACAAGGTAAAGTACATGATCAGTGAGGTAAAACAGATATTTCTCTTTGTGTCAGTAGAGATGCACACACAGCCTTCTTCCAAGGTACTAGCAGACTACATGAGCCAGACTGCTGGAAAATGGTCATTCATCATCATTTCAACACTTCCGCACCGTAATTGGCAGAGAAAGTTGCTGGTAGGCTGCAAACTGGGAGTGGCCTGCGGTGTTATCCTGTTTACAAAGAGGTCACCGTTTAAAAAAGTCCCTTCTTCACTTCTGTCTCTGTTTCAGGCACTCTGCTCCACCAGAGGAATTAGCCTGTCAGCTATCTATATCAGCGGGTCAGGCCAATACGGCTGCGTTTTATAGTCCTTTCCATCAAGGCTGTCCTCAGAAATAGTTACACTGACCATCAGTCAAATGAACACAATTCAGCTGTATTACTTCACGGGATATTTGTTGTTTAGTGAAACAGCAGAAACTTTAAAAGAAGAGCACAATGGAGGCTATTCAGCTGCAAGAGAGCCCCATTACAATGTAAAATAAAATACATAAATTGAATGCCTAAAATAAAATCAGTTACCCACAATATAACAAAGGTATAGTACATACTGTACTTCCAAGATGAGGTCATAATTTAGCATTGGCCTTTGAGGGAGGGCATCGGTTTGCAGGGTGCTGCTCACATATTGACACAATAGCTACTCCATTAGTTGATCGGGTGCTTGCAATCACCCCAGCAGGAGCCAGGCAGAAGCCCAAACATGGCCCCTAATTTTCACCTATCTATTTTTGTCATCTGTATGAAGATCTGTAACAGGTTTGGGAGCACCACAATTTATGATTACAAAATTACTTACAAGTACAAAATGCACAAATGTAAGACAAATGTAAGGCAGAATGTTTCAGCGTATTTATGTTTTACAAGTCTTTTATTCCAGCACCACAGTGTGATTTGATTCATGCTCTAATACAAATTTTACACCTGATATGGTAGGAGTCGATTTACGCTTGTGGAGTCATTATTATTTTAAAAAACCTTTATTGCTCTGCAATGTTATATGTCCTCTTTATAGGAGTTTCAGGAGATGGCTCCACAGTTTTGTACAGCACTTGAGAGACAAGTCTGTTACCAGTGTTTAATATCATGAATAATTTCTGTCCCCAAGCACCCTGGCAATAGAAAACAAACCTGCAGCAAGCTTTCAGGACTTTCGTCAAATAAAAATTCTACACAACACTGGGAGATCGACAAGAATGATAGCTGTGCTAAACAGACATATTTACAGAGTACAAACCATCACTCTGCCTTCTGGCCTGTACGCGCTCACTAAGGAATGGCTCCGTATAATGTGCCATTTACTTTTATAAATTGCAAGCATTTTCAAAAACAGTGATGCTGGTGCAGCACAAGCAAATTCCAGCATTGCTGAAAACTTAATTTGTTGCGTCCTCGTCTAGATTATACCAGTTTAAAAGCAGCATTGCCACTGCTACAGGAAGCTTATCTGTAATCCAGTGGAAGGATTTCGCTTTTATTTTGTCGTGATGAGATGTCAGGCAGGTTACAGGGGATTAACATACCGATTTGGACCAATCTCTTTTGCATTTTCATGCACCAGCTAAAAATATCCATTCTGCAGGTCCCTGCTGCATGAAGACTGTTCTCACACAGGGACACATCTCATGTTAAAATATATTCAAGCAGCCTAGTAGTAGGCATCTCTTCAGTACAAATACAATTTAAATGTGCATGTGTGTGTGTGTGTGTATGTGTGTGTGTGTTGTTCCAGAAAACCAGCTCTGTTGCATTATCTTACATTCAGAGCTGTCTTTCTCATAGACTGTAAGTGTTCATGACATGCATTAAATCAGAAAGAATCAGACAGCACCTACAAGGCTGTTGTCCTTACTTAGAAACAAGAAAACAGTATTTTGGATGGATCTGGCCCTTATTCATTCCGAGTTTTGGGTCTTTTTTCCCTGGCAAACTTATTAACTCCACACTGGTAACTGTATCCAAGTGATACAGTAGATGCTATCATTTGTACTGAATATTTGTAATTGCCCTGGATGGCCTTAAAAACCCTCAAAGCTGAACTGAAGTATGAAATGGAGCATATCTTTTATAAATATGGGGAGAAATGTCTGTCTTCTCCTTCGGGACTGAGAACCCCAGCTGTGTTGACTTTAAAGGGCCCACTGGAGAACGTACTTCTGTGGTGACACACTTTTTGTGAATTACGTGTGTTGCTTCTTTGTGCGCATCTGTAAGAGCTTGAGGGTGTGTGTGTGTGTGTGTGCGTGCTTGCACGCACGCGTGTATGCATTTGTACACGAGAGGTTCGGGCAGTTTTTCAGTTCCGCAGGCTGCAAGCCCTCCTCTGTCCAGTCATCCAGACAGATAAGAGCTCCAGTCTACTCTGATGTGCATGTTAGGGCCAGGCTTTTAATTTGGACAGACAGGGGAGACTCAGTGCCCATTTGATCTCAGGTCTATCCACGTTCTGAGCCTTCTGGGTTCCTCCTTCAAAGATGCTAGACCCCAGCTGGTATAATGATGTGGACTAGTGGCTGCCCCTGGTCCTGTTCTCACCTTAAGACCACATGGGAGAGCCGACCGTACGCTCTGTCAGCGTATAGAAAATGTGGAAAAGCAATGCGGAATTAATCGCTCAAAGCGTCACCTCTGGGAGGAAAGTAAACTACCGTACGTCGGCTGCACAGCCTGCCTATTATCAATGCGGGCTAATGCGGCACACTGCAGATTTTGACTTTGGTTTGTGGTACAGGGGGAGGGGAGATGGGGGAGTAAATATTTCCACGCTCCCAGCTACGGCGCTGAAACGCAAATGAGTTGTGTTTTCATCACGGTAAAGGCACGAGAGCTGGACTCTGGAGGGGCTGGAGGGGAGGGGGAGAGAGAGGGAGAGAGAGGGTAGAGGGAACGGATGCCTGACTGAAGCTTGTTTCAACCGTGCGCGCTCAGGAGACACCGGTTAATGTAGGGCTACAAGACAGCAACAAGGCTGGATGAAAAAGAGAGAGATGATGAAAGGAAGACAGAAAGAGAGAGAGAGAGAACCAGAGTTATGAGCCTTGTTTGAGTGCCTCTCATTAGCTTTTTTCCTACCGTTGTGCGTTTTCTCTGGAAGTCTGCTGTGGGCGAGGACTGTCAAAATAAAAGCAAAAAACAAACAAACAAACAAAATAAAAACCACTAGTTCTCCCCATCGATGGGGATCTGGGGAATAGAATTCAGAACATGCTGCCATCATACGAGTTGACTGAAAAATCCACACAAATGTAAAAAAAAAAGGTTTATCCCGAAAAAAAAACAAGAAGGAAAGAGAAATTGTAGCCATTTGCTGCAAAATTTCACAGCTCCCGCTGGTCTCAATTTAGAGGTGCCACTGTCAAGATTTCCTTAGCAATGTCTCAGCCCGTGGCTGATCGCTCCAGGGCGAAACATCGGGTTTTTATGCAGCTCCGACTTCGTCCTTATTTGTTTCCGTAAAAAAAAAAACAGCCCCATGCTGCTGGTGATGAAAATGCTACGCTAAAGACAGAACCTGCTAAAGCAACAACAACCACAGCGAAGGGGAACAGAACCTTAACGCCAGAGTTATGGAAGGGGGAGGGGGGGCGGGGGGGGGGGCAAGAGTGCAGAACAGCCTGAGCCCTGGAAAAGCCCGACAAACCAGCCCCCAAGGAGCTCAAATGAGCCAAGACATCAGCAATTATGAAAAGCCACCCGTGTGTCTCACGCCGACACCACATAAATCACTGTTGCTCCCAGACGAAGTCCTCCGCTGGCCTGAAGGGAAGGCCATGCATTATTTAACGAGGGAATTTTATTTTTTTTGCAGGATCAACATTTTATGGGTGAATCAGCACTCACATGACCAACCCCCTGTGAGAGTAAGGGGGTGGGGGTGGGGGTAACAGTGGTGGTTGGAGGGGATGTGATGGACGTGTCACAGGCAATGGTGAACAGTGGAAGAACAACAAGAATTCAGACCTACCAATAATGGCTTTATTTTTAACCACCTTGGTTGCTTAAACAACAGCTAGACAAAATTTCTGGGTTGTCTGCAAATAAATATCCCTTTCTGAATTGCATTTTTTTTGGTGAATGTATTCTTATCAAGGCTTCTCCATGTAAGATCCATTCCTTTGGCTCAGTCTTTTACACATCAGAGATACGGCCATTTGTGCATTGAATAAGTGATTTGAGAGATACACAAACGCAATTCCAGCATCAATATGGCATCGTGTGGGAAGTCCCTCATTGGGAATTCTCACAGTGTAGTGCGGTTCGGCATGGAACAGAGTTTTAAGTAATGTGTTTTTGATGAAACAAGGAAACCTCACAAGGCAGTTAGGTTCACTCATTTTAAAAGGAAAAAGCAAACTCAATCAACAAGCACGAGGTAACGAGGATTGATTCTTGACAGAACGTATGGATCTCTCTGCTTGCGCTACCAGCTGAAGACTGTACAACTTAGACTGCATAAGAAAGAGGCTTTTACAACTATATTGGAAATGTGTCCTTGATTTTCAATCTCAATTCCATAAAATTTTATTTGTTACTCTTTCAACCAAGACGCTGCCACGAAGACGCATTAAAGGAAAAGAGGAAAACAAACACTCACAGTGGTTGGACAAGTTATAGCCTAAGCAGGCATTAAACTAGCTGGGAAAACAGACATTCCATGCAAAAGAATTGTACATTAATATGAAGTTCAGAAGGGCAAGTAGATACACCTAGGCCTCCAGGCTGTCTCTTTTGACATTTGAATGCGGGAATGTCATCACAAGCACATTCATCCAGCGATCACAAAAAGTGAACATTGTGTTTAAGAAAGGTTATGCTCTTTATTGGCAAGTAAAGAAATGTACGGGGAAAAAAAGTTGAATTCAGGCCAGTGTTCTTAAGTGTCTACGGCTCAATTCAAATGTGAGAGGTTTGGACTTGCTGTAGTTTAACGGCCACCTTTAGACCTATTGTACAGAGATGGAGGAGTTTCTGCTACATCGCTGAAGCACTGAAGATGAATCAGTGCTGGTCTAAGCAGGGACGTGCAAATCTGCCTCTCCCAGTCAGGGTAGAGTTCACTTCAGGACTAAATTGACAATAGCTGATAAATTCCAATTTGATTTTTGAATTTGAATTTGAGTTGAAATTGTTGATAAGATAAAGAATTTCCAGGAAGGTAAATTTAATTCAGTGACACTGCAATGGCTAATTTACTGTGTTCATCTCTTTAAACATTGCTAATTTTTTAATGATTTTACATTTACATTTAAGGCATTTAGCAGGCTATTATCCAGAGCTAATTACACAGCTTATCTTCTATTACATACAATCTATTTATACAGCGGGATATTTACCGAAGCAATTCAAGTTAATAAATACTCTTTGCAGATAAATCACCCACAGACCCTGGGATTTTAAAAAAATGTCTGCAAAATTGCTCTGAAGGTAGTGATAGCTGCCTTTGTATGAATGGAAAATGCAGCAGGTTCATACGCTTACTTTGGACAGACAACAGAGACTGAACCTTTTTCAGAAATGTTTGTTTTAACATTAAGCATTTTAGCCACTGGACTTTGCCATGGACAATGCAGTTTCAGCAGAAATATTTCACTGCACACTACGCTGCAGAAGTTATTCTGAGAGGTGTCAACGGTCAGTTGAGTGCTAAACTACACGGAAAATCCGCACACGCTTTCGAAAAATGGGTCTCACCTGCGTCTGAACACAGTGCTAATGAGGCTGTAACACACACACACACACACACACACACACACTTACTGTAAATGTCTGTACATATGTGCTCCAATACATTTTCTACCTTCTTCCAAAACCAAATGTGAAATGCGGTCGCTGTGACATTATTTAGCATTTATCCTAAAATCACCTTGGTCTGTAACCGAGATACGATTTACATTCCAACTGTAGACCAATAACATAAGGCAGATCCAGGGTGGACGAGACAGGATGCAAGGACCAAGCTATGCACAGGACTGTAGGCAGAGATAAGAGATTATTTATAAGGGGCAAGATTATTCATCCTCCATTCCGTCCTAGTCTGTCCAAGGAGTTCCTGTCTTTTTTTATTTTAAACAGAGTAAGCAAGGTGATCTGGGTTTGAAACTTTTGATGGGGACAGAGAGTTCAAAGCAGGATACCTAGACTCATGCATCTTCTCACGGCTGATAGAGAATGCTGTACACTTGCGACACGCATGAATCATTAAATGCAATCTGAGCCTGACATCTCTGCAGTTTGTTGCTCAAGTAACCGGGGAATGGAAGGATTATGATGTGCATGCATATAACAACCACTCTCTGCTTTCCATCAGCGACATCTGATGCCACTAATTATATACTTTCTTTTTCAGTTTTTGTGTGATTCTTGAAGTGGGGCATCTGGACTTGCTTAGCGACATTAAGCACAAGGACACGGACATGTCCGTTTCCCTTCTAGACCGGCGTTTCAGTGAAAATGATGTTGTGTTCGGTGAAAACTGAGAGATGCGAGAAAAGCTGTGCGTCTGGTTTCAGGGTTACATTTGCAATGTCAGTGACTGATGACTAAACAGCACGTGCATTTTTTAATACATTTTTTAAAAATGTATGGAGGGGAAAAACCCCACTGAGAATGACTGTTGGGACCTGATTTTAGAGCAAAGCAGGGAGCGGACATCCGCTGCTTTCAGTGGCTGCCACATAGATATTCAGATTTCATCCATCTCTTGTATGGGTAGGGTCTTTGGGAGGTCAGCATCCCTTGGGGGATTGGATTGGGGGTCCAGTTCATAGCATCATAGCGCCAAAGTGAAACATTGATAAATCATTTGCCTTGGCAGGCATTCTCAAAATAGGAGGATACAGCAATTCATTCATCCTCCTTGCAGTGAAGTTCTCCAGGCTAAATACACTCTATAAAACCCTCACCGCCATGCCCCTGGCTTCCTGACTCTTAGTTGTCCCTTTGATGTAATCTGCAATGACCATGCAGTGGGTTTGTATAAAACTACAAGTGCACCTCCTCTCCGTAGCCTTGCGCTAGTGTTCTGTTTCCTTCACCTGAGCATCTGACGTAGTAACACCAAACCCACCCGGTCCATATTTTAATTTCTCAGTAAAAAAGGAAAACGCAACACTTTCCACAGCGCATAGGCAGGGCATAACATGCACACAAAACAGCAGCAGCAGGAATCCCGCTGCGAAGGTCCTCCATTGACCCTGTGGATTGGAAAGCCACCTGCTCCACACATTTGTACTTGTGCAGTTTCCTTCCTCTGTATTCATAACAAGGCATCTCATTTCAATACACACCTGGTTGTGTCAGTGCCTTAGCCCCCACCGCCCCAGTCTTGCTGTTTTATCCCTGGTCGACATTTCAGAAGCAGGGGCAGACTTGACCGCAATGCTTTGCTCCCAACATACACAAACAAGCGTGGTTAAATATAGTAATCCATAACAAATGCCACCCTGTCGAAAGGCAACATTCAGAATCGAGAGGCTGAAAAAGGAAATCACCTCTGTAATCTTGTACGTAAAATACGCTAGAAATTGGGCAAAGTGCAAGTCCACAGTAACATCTGGCGTAATCAGTGCCTTTAGTGACAAGTCAGGCTATCCACTCTCCAAATTGCTGCCCCTAATGAGCCAGGGCTGTCACATCGCGAGGAAACTAGTCTATCACACAGATACAGCAGACATAAATAAGACAGGCTCAAACTTTGTCCATATGTCATGCTCGAGAAACACCTAATGAAATGAAGGTGGCAGGCAAGGGGAAGTGGTGAGCGAGATGTTTGTTTTCAAAAACTCAAAAACAGGTCTACTTAACCATATCATTTTAACGACATGCCTACATGTTGCCGTCTTTGTCAGAGTCCCAGTGTTAGTGGCCCACAAGCGTAGTTTTCTCTAGCGACTCTTTGAAAAAAAATTACAGCGCCTACCCTTCACTTCTAATAGAGGATTCTGAAAATACCGCTTTTGTACCGCAATGTTTATCTAGCGGAGCTCCAACACTTCACAAGACACGCCCTCCTGTTTTCTGAGTGGCTCCGCAGTTGAAGGCAGATGCAATGACAATCAGCCGAGGCACTTTCACAGCCAGCACGCAAATTTCCTTTGGGAGAAGCTTGGGGAAATTTGGGGAGGAATGCGATCTGATTCTTTAAATGTTAAAAGGAATTAATAAAGTGGATTGCAGCAGCAGCTTCTGATTTGAGTTCTGTCAGCAGAATAATAGCTTGTATGTGGAAAATTAGTTCAAGTAAAATTTTTACGCTGACGCGCACACACACACACACACACACACAAACTCAACACACACAACACACACACATGAATTCAAAGGGTAGCTCGCCAGAACACTTGGGATTGCTCAAGACCTTGATTCACAGAACGCGCTACAAAAGGAAGGGAAATCAGAGCGCGTGGATGGACTGAGTGGCGTGTTCCATTTCCCACAGCCTGCCTTGTCTCTGACGGCCATCAAAGGGAGAAAAGTGAAAGGATTTGTGGTCCTCAGGTACCGCACGGCTCACGCTGTTTTAGACATGTGCTTGATGAGGAAAGGGGCTGACAAAGACTGCCGATAAGATAATCCTGAATGCAGCACCCACCCCGAGGATCAGTGCTTTCCTCCTGAATCCACATGAAGGCCATGATGGCAGGCACTCTTGAAGGCTTAATTCTGGGCAATTTACGATTGAAAAATAAAAGGACAGATCAAAGCTATGGATTACTCTGGATGGGAACTCGACTGCAGACCCTGAAATACTGTTGACTGTTAAATATTGAAGTGCACACACACTGAGTTTTGTTCCATTTTTCAAACCATTCTTTAGTTAATAAAGCCCTTGAAAATTACTATGAATTAGAAGCCTCTTAAAAGAATACATTTTAAAAATCCTTTGACAAAAATCTGGCTACCTCGCGCAAATCAAACATTTGGTCAGTTGAGTTCTGAGAGTTGGTCACTGATTGTATTGCATTGTAAGATTAAGCCTATAAGGAGACCATTTTCAGCTGTAGTTCCTTTAAAGAAAGTTTCACTTGCAGGCTTTGGATATTCAGACAGTTTTTATTTTAACACAATCTAAGCAGTCTCAACCCCCCGAACCCCCACCCCCCTTCCCCCCGCCCGCAACAAATAAAAAAAGAATACGACACCAAATGCTCGTTTTCAAATTCTTTGCCTAAAAAGGAGCAGACTGTGCTGTGTGCATTATTTAAAGGAACCGGATTACACAGCTGTGAGAATTTCCAAGCAGCAACTCACTCCCCTCCACCCTCAAAAACTTTCTTCAAACACCAAAACATTCAAAAGATTTTTTTTCCTTGGCACTGCATAAATATAATTCATTTTACAACAATACATACATTCTAATACTTAATCCTTGTAAAACCATTTGCTGTCTCATTTCAAGACACTGTACACTGTTCTTAAGATTTCATTCACAAACTTGGCAAGCTTTGTGTACTGTCTATGTTTGATGGTATTGTCTGTGGACTGTTATGAACCCTTCTGACCACAGCAGGAGGCAATATATCCACTGGAGGAAAATTTCCAAGCCTCATCCAAACCCAAGGCAAACTTGAGAGCCAGCAGTGTGTGGAAGTATAGATTATAAACTGTCTCCTTCCTTTGAAGGAGCCAGATAGTGGGATTTCTGGGTACATTTGGATCACTGCGGCTTAATAAGAGCATTAATTAAGCAAATCGTTAGCTCAATAAGCAATTACAGGCTCGGATCAAATGGAGGGCACAAAAGTCCCATGATTCCCTACAACTAGAATGAAACAAAAAGCAAGGCCAACCATAGGCTTTCATCTCAACCGGAGACATCTATTTCACCCATTTTCAGTTTTCCTAATTAATTTCTCATCAAAAGCGGACAGTTTTGTTTACATGAGAATTCAAAGTGTTGACACCTTTATCTAAGCCACTGAACTGTAAAGTGCAATGCGGTTTCAGATTCAGTGCAGTCAAATTGCTGGGCTCTAATCCCTTATATATTGACCTGCTTCTTGTTCAGTATTTCATTATGATTTGCATAAATTTGAAAATTCACACCTCATACATCAGGGTTATGTTACTTTGCAGTCTTACATGGAACATTAAAATGTCAAAACCACCGTGATCCACATCCCTTGACCTATCGAAACCCATCTGCTTGTTTTACATTAGTGTCATGCGCTGGGCTTTCAGAGAGAAGTTAGTCAGTTGATTTACTACCAATATACTGATTTCACATTAATTTTACCACAGGGCGCCAATTCTGAAGTACAAAGGGAATTTGTGTGCCTTTTTTTTTTTTGCCTGCAAAAGATTGCTGCAGTCTCTGAGCTCCGTTAACCCTGGAGCAGGGGTGGCCGCCAAAAACAAAGTCTCCCACAGTTCTCTCCCCCTGGAAATAAGTGCTAAGATGGCAAGTCAACTGTGATACTCGGGCAAAAGCGAAAGGCAGTGGAAGCGCTGTTGATCCCCGCCTCTGTAATAGGAAAGCTAATTATAGCACTTTGTCTCCGTGGGCTGATCGATTCCAGCGAGGCTTACCTCACAAACATCAGCAGCGGGGAGCGGAGCCCAAGCTCGCTGCAATCAAAGCGATGCCTCTCTGCTCCTCAGAAGAACCAATCATCCCCCCGAACTCCACCGTGAAGGAGGGGCCGTCTCTCACAGGCACCCGGGCCTCTGCGGTGTCACTGAATACATCCCACGTACAGTACTACAGATTTCAACTTTCTGCCTGTTAACAGCTGCTGACAGCCATCGGAAGCTGCAACGCTGCATTTTATTTTGCATGATCTACCTTCTATTTTTCCCTTTAAAAAGAGAGCAGGTAGTCTTTCATATTGTAAAGTTTTTTTTTTCATTATTTATTTATTATTTTTTAGATGGGGGAAAGCAGAGAGGGTACCAGACAGAGGAAATATCACAGCACATAAATGGCTGGTGATTGATCCCCCAACCACCCGGGGAGATTTGATTTATGGGTCAAATTATGGAGCAGCTGCACAGGACTCATGGACTGTGTCATTTCTATGTGCTAAATATATATATATATATATATAAAACAATGTGGCTGGATATGTAATATCTCTTAAGACTACACAATGGCAAGATTTCCTTTTCATGACAACATAAACTGAAAAACTAAACCACTTCACATTTATGTTCTAGGCTCTTAGCAGAGGTTCTTATCCACAGAAGTTTACACAATATCCATTTATACAGCTGGATATATACTGAAACAATTCAGGTTAAGTACTTTGCCGAAGGGTACAATAGCAGTACTCCAACTGTGGATTGAACTAGTGGCCTTTGGGTTACAATCCCAGCTCCCAAACCATTACATTACACTGCTGCCTATCAACAGAATCAATAGAATTCATAGACGGGGATCATTTCTGTGCAGGTCAGAGAATGTGACAGAGAACTAAAGCCCCATTTACACCAGGAACTAAAAACAGACATCCGTATCCAAACAGCTGTGATCAGATTATCATCTGTTCACCAGCAGTGTGTTTACACCTGACGTTAAATTGTGTCACACAAGCGATCCCATTGTTCGCATTGTGATCATATTTAATATTTCCCTCTTATTATGTACAGTAGGCTACAGTTCATTAGTGGGTGGGCATAGCTAGCATAATTATGTACATGTACGGGTTATACAAACAATGTCAGGCTATCGAGACGCTGTACTCCCCTACGCAACTTGTTAATTTCTGCGCAACCAAGGCAGAGACCATCTTTGAAGATCAAAGCACCGCAGATGTCGACAGCACCAGTGCCAATTGTATAGAGCTATAGTGAAGCCGTTGTGAAGGGCACGACTGTGCAACAAAGGCTGTGGATGCACAAATGATCCAGGAGTTGATGGGAACACTTAGTGCTAAATACTATCCATGATGGTGATTGGCAAGCAAATTTCAAGCATGAGACGGCATACATTGGAGTACACATGCAATGCTCTGCAACCAGTCCCATCAAGAAGAGACAGGCACCTTTGCTATGCTGTCCCAAAGTCCAAAAGCATGTCACTGTGGCCTTGTGGTGGCTAGCCACTGGTGCTGGCTACAAAATGACTGTACATATATTTGCTGTAAGTAAAGCATCAGAGTGCATATTTGTACAAGACGTTTTGAAAGCAATAAAGTCAGTATTTAACAGGGACTGGCTTTGAAGGCAGATGGTTTTCCCCAGTTCACAGGGTTAATAGATGGGCCCCTCATCCCCATCCTTAACCCAAAGGATAACCAAAGTGGTTTAACAAGAAAGGGAGTCAGTCCCTTGTGCTACAGGCTGTTGTCGACCATCAACACCAGTGCAAATCTTATTTTTCTTAGGGTGTTTAAATTATTTTGAACGTTCAAAATTATTTGTAGGTTCGCTTTAAGAAAATAAAAATAAAAACATAAAAATAAATCAAAAACAAACATAAATAAATAAAAAGTTGCCTAACTAACGTCAGGGAGAAAATGGTGCCTTGTATGTACGCCCTTGTATCTTCTGTAGAGGAGGAAGTCACATTCTCCATTATGTCTGCGTGCTCCATGGAACAGGAGGTCAGTGTCTCATTTTTCTGGGACAAAAATCAATTTCAGAGGCTATGTTTTCTGCATGGGGGTGTGGGGGGTGGGGACGGGTTAACACTCCTTTTGCTTGGATTCCATCTGACATGAGAATTCAGCTACAACCTCAACAGCACATCTCATTCTTCTGAGCTTTGGTCATCCCAGTATGGCCGCAAGGCTCTCACTACGTAAACAAATATCACCAACTGCTCCACCCACTCTGCATTTTATTTTAAAAAATGTTAAATGTGCTTTTAAGAAGTAAATCAACAGGTACAAGCGATTGGTGCTCTTTTACATAATGATGCAGAGGTCAGGAGAAATTGAAAAGTCCGAAGAGAAGACATTTGAGAGTACTTGTAAGAAACCTATTAACAGGTGTGCCAAATGGAAAACAGCTAGCATGTGTGTGATCATTAGCTCAAGAATAGCCTGACTTCACCCACACTGTGTCCTTAACATTTCATAGCAAGTGATGGCTCTGTTATACAGCTCTAGCACATGCTCATGAAATCAGAGGTCACTGAAAAGAAAGTGAACATACACCGAGTCTGTAGGAGCTAAACAAATTGAAATTTTTCTTGAATTTGTCAGTCAAAGTAAAGGGTGGAGGACCACAGCATTTGGACTAAATCTGGACTAGTGCCTCCTCTACAGATATTTTTCACAAAGAAATCAATAAAAAAGTTGTTCCTAGCCCTAGCATGAAGCCAACGTTAGACAAAAAAAAAAAAACTATATACATCATAGCCTGCTATTCTACCCATGGTCTCCAAGCCACACACATGCACAGGCACACACATACGCAAACAGACGCACACACACACACAAACACACACAGACACACACATATACATATATATGCCCAAATTCAGAACTGCTGCTTTAATTTTGAACTTGTTAATGGCTTGGTGTCAATAAATATTTGTCCTTAACCTTTAATTACTTCCAAAAATTGCAAAAATTACTTCCATTTTTTGAAAAGAAAAAAAAAAACAGCATAAAAATTCAAGCACAGTTCTTGCTGCCAAATGGTGTTAAAAACAATTCCGCGAACCAAAACTCAGTACTGAGGGCTGCAGGGCCAAAGGATTTTTGTATTCAATTATTCTACAATTATTATTATTTTTTGGTTAACCAAAATTGAAAAAGGTGAGGATTTGACTGCAGAGTGTTAAGATTCTCTGGGGATAATACCCAACACTGCTCTCAAACAAAAACAACTGCAGCCACCTTGATGCAAGATGGGAACATGCACCGGAAAGTGCCATGTGTGAAAGCATTAGAGGAAAAAGTCTTTGACAGGTAAAAGTCTGTCAAAGACACAATAATGTACTGTGCATTTTATGTAATTTCACTAGAATATCTATAAACATAGCCTGGAATCTGCATAAACACACAGCAGCAAAATTTCCTCAAGTTTAACCAAAACAATTTTTGAAATCCATCGTAAAATCACAGAATAATCTGTGAGCCTAAAATCCTCTAATCGCAAAGTAAACATGAAAGAGATTACTTGTCTCAATCCGGCGCTGATTGAGACATTTTTATTGCATGGGCTGTACAATTTTCATTTCACAGCAGACTTAACTTCAGCCGCGACACAAACACCACAGAAAAATGGTGTCTATTTCTGGAATAAAATGGGGAGCACACAGAGCACGAGCTAAAGGAAGATACAGACCTTTTCACGGCACTGTGAGTCAGTGCAATGCTGATGGTGCCAAGCGTCTTTGAGTGCCGTTAAACGCTCCAGTGTGAACCTTGCTCGCGACGTGATGGATTTAAAAACATTTGCAGAGGATAACTTTCAGGAAGATTCACTGTTCTGCGCTCTAAGAGGTACCAGGGCTGGGACTGGTAAAATATAAATGACTGCAAAAATAAAACCCAGGAGCATTGTTTGTTTGGCCGTAAAATGTATGAATCAGCCTTTAAAGGGCCATTGATGTGTGTACACGTTGCAGTATATCCACCTAGATACTTGCTTTTCAATGCCATCAACCCCCAGATTCTTTAGCTTTGCAGGGGAATTTGAAAAGCAAGGCATTTTAAATGTATAATAGAATTGCTCCTGTTTCTGTGGATCTGGCTCGTAAAGCCACAGACACAACAGTGACTGTTCTACATTTTCATATCATGAATAAAATACATGAACTCTACAGATTCATACTGACAACGATAACAGCCACAGATTATATTAAATAACTAGATGGCCAACTCCGTTTTCTTAACACTAAATGCAGCCTAGCACCAATCTGGCCCTTGAGTACTCGTGTGGGAAATCTGAGAATTAATGTAATTATCTGCCTCTGATTTCCCACTGTGGCTACTCAGCCACACTAATTCCTTTCTGGTCTTTGAAGCAGGGGCCTCATGCAGCCTATTGACTGCAAATGGAGGAATAGACTGATACGTACTGTGACATAGCAGAAATGCTATTTCTCAAGAAACTTGTACTCATATTCAGACAAACTCATAGCAAAGAAATGTAGCTTTAGCCAAGTCCTTGAACACTAACATAATTAAAATGTTAGCAAACTCCAGCTGTAGGCTATCGTTGTAATAGCAGGCTATCAATCATGAATATGAATAAACTATAGTGCTGCAGTAATGAATAATATCACAAATCATGTTTCCAACCAGGAAACATCCCAGAGCAAGGAGCAGCATATTGCTTCTGTTTTACCACAGAAGAGCCCTACCAGGGATTCAAACCTGTAATTGCTATATCACCCATTCTCTTTTCATGCCATTATGCTACTCTGTTGCATTATAATCAAAGTATTTTAAGGTGTCTAACAGAAACAGTCATTAAATGTAAGATATGCCCATCTCATTTTACTTCGATATTGCAAAGTGCTTCATCATTGTGGAATAAATGAAAAATAAATAAATAAATAATCTCATACAATGCATTACCAGAAATACTGGGTGCATGTTTCAAAGAATAATTTATTCCTCCAAGGAAATTTGCAAGACATCCTTCTTTCAGACATTAGCTGCATGCATTTCAATTCCAAAGATTCTAATTTTCCACATTACACCATAAAGTACATTAACACAGCTTGACCTCATTCGTAAGGAGCATCACATTTAATATGCCATTATCTGTGCACATTACTGATTCAAAGTGGATTAAAGTGGAACTGGCTGCAAATTTCTGTCAAAAATCAAAGGGGACTGCAACCCCATTAGAGATGTAATGGGGAGCCATTGGGTATAGGAATACACAGTCTGTTGTGCATTTGCTAAATTGGGTGGAAATATCCAAGAATGTCAAACAATTACTTGGATCACTTTATTGCAAATTTTACATTACTGTTACGCTCGTGTCTGAGCCACTGAGACAGGCTGCTTTATAGATTTTTATAGATATGTGCAAAAACGGTGTTTTTATGCCCTGAAAAGTGATCATTTAAAATGTCTTCATTTAAAAGGACTCAAGCCTTTCAGTAGGAGGATTTCTCTTCACAATCTAAGAGAGGCACACAGAAAGAAGGACACGGTAACATGACATATGTATAAACAGTAAATGCTAAATGTGCTCTCATGTTCTGGTTACCCTGGCAACAAACTCCCAAAGGAACCCCTTCTTCCCTCAAATTGGGATAAAGGATTCTCAGAATGCATCACTTTCCGAGCCAGGTATTCTTTTACGCCACACCATTGAGATGTTATATCATTATCTCACACAGTGAAATCTCTCGGATGAGTATTCCAGAAAAATCCTACATGACTGTAGTATTGCACAATCTGTTTCCCTTCTGTTTTCCCTCCCCAAGAAAGAAGCAATCTGCTTCAGGTCCTAAAAAAGACACACAAGGCCACACGATGATCTTACTGGGGGGATGCAAGAGAATGCTATACACTGTGGTAAATGAAAACATCATAGTCATATGAAAAATATACAAAAGCAAACACCCCTCTGGGCAAAATGCATTCAACAGAATAATGCAGCAGAACTGGATACTTGGTTATGTGATAAGCAGTAAGAGAGGCCATAAAGTGACAGGGCACATACAAAATATGATAAAATATGCCAGCTGGATAACTGAAACCAGAAACTGAAAATCAATTTGTTTTGCTAGTTACAGTAGAGAGGACCTGTGTCTGGTTTATTTCATTCTATTCTTTTTAATATTTAAACATGTAAAATGTTAGAACAACAGCCTTTAATAATACATTGTAGAGTTTGGTGGTATATATATAAGGGCTGTAATTCATACATGGAACTGGATACAGATGCAAATACCCTTAAATTAATGTTGACAGTCTGCAATTTTACCTCACATTCATTATTTAATTTCAAATCTAATGTTCTGGAGTACAGAGCCGAAACAGAAAGAATTGGCATGTATCAAGTGTCGCAGTATATACATATGTACACACACACACACACACACACACACACACACACACACACGCACACACACTGCAGCACTTGAATGTTTGATCGCCAGAGGTTATTCTTTCATATACATAAGCCAGAGGCAAGAACATTGTGTCAAAAAATGTACACGTTATATTTCTATCCTTGTTCACCTGGGACTCCAGTTCTTACCTTGAATAGATTAGACGGTTTACACTTTGACAGACTGTTCAATTGCCTTCTTCATTCTATAAAGTTATTTTGGCTAGATACTGAATGAATGCATGGATGTGCGTGCGAATGCTTTGATTGTGGGCAAAAAGGTGAATCGCAAACATTGAAACCAAGACGAAAATGCTGGGTTCCTCACAATGTGCTGCAGTGCTCAAAAATGCACATTGATGATGAAATATTTACAGACAAAATATAAAATATGTGTAGGCTTCTCTGGCACTGCACGCAAAGCAATTGAACTTAGACTATATATCTACCTGAGATGTCAGTCACTGTGCATCTCATGTACTTTATTCGCCTACACTTTATAAGTGACCTTCTGATTTTATACTGTAGTTGGTATTGATTTGAACTTCCATTGAAATGGAGACAATCAAGGTAGTCATGCAAGTATGTGTCCTTTGTAAATGGATAAATGACATGAAATAGACTATTATAAGTAGAGTACTGTTAGTCCGATTGATTGCTGAAGTACGACACAACCTCATATGCAGTCAAGAAACAAGCTATACAAACTATGCAAACTCTCACTTACACAATGCAAATCAATAGAGCTAAATAGCAAACACAGTTTGTAAATATCTTAGCTAGCAAATCATGTTCATTTTATTGTAGCAAGCTATCATTACCAGTTACAGATCCCTAACGATAGCAAATCATCCACTCGAATGAAAGAAAGACATGTTTGTAAAGCGAAAACATTAAAATAACCCTCATTAGGAATGTACAATAGAACCTCTGAGATAAGAAATGCATTTAATTTGTTAAATTTGAATCTTTCATTGTAATGGTTGCATATATTTCTCGCAGTTTATTTTTTTAAACAAGATCTCAGTTTGTAGCTATGGATCATTAAGTTAAAAACCAATTATTAAACAAGCAGCATGCAGGATCTCATTAGAATAGTAATTATTTTCTATGTTAGCTTTCCAAACAATAGCCTATGCCTCCCAGTGACCCATTATCTCTCTTTTTTTTCCAAACTGTTTGATTTTCTTCTCTATTTCAAACTCTGTTGTGCCTCCCACGCTGAACTCTATAACCACAGTGCTAAGATACTCTCCTTGTCTAATTTTATAGTATACCGCCCCCTGGATAAATCTCCTGCTGGTAATAATTCATGGATTTCTATAATTCTTAGTTGTGGAACTGGCTCCCAATTTAATGTGATTCCCCAATATTAAAGAGCGAATGTGATGAAATTAGAGTATGCACCCTGCATAGTAATAAACTGTCGGTAGCTGGCAACAGTCCTTTCTGCACTCTCAAAAACAAAAAAAATTAAAAGGCTAAAATGTTATTAAAAATGTATGCATGTTCATTACAGAATCACTTAGAGCCACTGACCAATAAAATGACTAGGAGGAAGGATACACGGGCTGGACTGTTCATTTAAAGCAAGCCAGGCAGTCTCTTACTGTGCACTAAAACACTCGCCATCAATGAGCAAACATTGAAAGCCGAATAGCAGTCTGCTTAAAAGCAGACGGCAACTGACTACGCAGTTCAACTTAAACGGAGTGCAGCATGAATAAATGCAGCCATTAATCATGTTCCATTGTGCATGAAATAGACCCTGTTTAAATACAGTACGCCATCCTCTTTGAAACTACATCCCTCCTTTTTTTATCAATGAGAAAATGTGAATTACTTCCATGTAATGTTCACCTGTTTTATGTCGCTGGTGATAACAAAGAGAATATATGTATTTTGTAATAAGGAGATTGGAAATCTGCAATTTCATACACTAGTCCTGGTTCATAAATGTTAATAAATGGTTTGAACGAAGAAGACAAAGGACAGAAAATATAAAGATGTTTTTTGAAGCTGTGGAATAGAAATAGAGCTTTGAATAGTTTATTGAGGTAGACCCACCCATAGAGCACTGTTGCCACAGTGAATACACCTGATGGGACAGCCAGATGGCACAACCCTGCTTGCACAAGCACAGGAAGTTCCTCAAATTGAAGAACAACAGGACGTACACAACGTTATTTAAACCTCTAGGTGGCCTTTAGTTTCCCTTCCAAATTTTGTGACAACCAACAGCAATCAACTTCATTTTTGCTTGTCGGATAAATAAAAGATGTAGCCAGAAAAAATCAGAGCCACAAGAGGTGTTTAGAATTTAATGTTGCAGTTGCACTGATATAGCATGTTTGCTTTTGGGTGTGTCAGTCCATCTGCCTAGCTGGCTATCTGTACCCAGTGTTTTAGCACTAGCAGTTGAGGCTGGATCAAGGATAGCAATATCCACAGTGTGTGATTGCTCTTCTCTGGTAGATTTCTTTTTTCAGAAAGAAAAGAGAAAATAATTAGGACGCATGAGAACCAAAGGCATGCTTATGAGCAAAAAAAAAAAAAAGACAAGCTTGTTAAATTGCTGGCACTTAATGAAAGATGCCCGCTGCCCTTTTAAGTCAGCAGTGCCACGGCTCTCTCAGAGTCTGTGCCTGTCAGTCGCGCACATGGTGACGAGCCACGAGAGACCCGGAGGTAAACAGCGCTCGACAGGCACCCGGACAGAAGGGTGGCCCCCGCCAAGCACCAAGGCCCCCTCACCCACCCCGACAGCACAAAGTGCTGACACAGGTGTCATAGCTCCTGTACCTCGTGCCATAGTCTGTGCTGCTTTAGAGTTACATTTTTGGCAGGAAACATTCTCTGCTGTAGCGACCAAAGATAGCCAGAAGACGTATGGCACCGTTCCCCTGCCTAATGACTAAAGCAAAGTTGGGCAGAGGTTTATTACAGACAGGTGAGACCTCCTATTAATAACCCGAGTGCTGGAGGGTCAGGTGGCAGCAGAATTGCCTCTGGAGGAAGTGCCACACCCCTGTCCTGGAGCTGTGATGGAGACACTGTTCTGCAGGGATGAGACACATGGCCACAAATAACTCATGGCCCTTGGAGGCATTTAAGGTACAATGGTGGTCACGGCAAAATTCTCCCTTCCATTATAGCAAGCCAATTAGATTGGATCTTTTAAATGTAATCCATAAAATCAATGCAAGATCATTAGCAGATAAGCACATTTAGAAACGAAGGGCTCTTTGTCCAGAATCAACGCCTCATGGCGCATGGGCAACCTGGTGGCACTGCGTGTGGGTGCATTGGGCATGACTAGTCAATGTTGCCATATTCAGGACCAGAGGTGAGCAGCTGGATTTATTAATAGCCAATGAAATTACCTCCTTTCATTCCACGTGCACTGTGCAGGGCGTACTGTCAATTTTGTTAGTCTACGGCTGCAATGGAAGACGAGGATAATGGTGTACTTATCAGATGTTTCTCACAAGACATTCTTTTGCACTGCATGGGAAATTCCCGAAATTAGCAATCCGCAATACGATGCGCCTGGTCAGCATTGTTATGCCGAACATCCCTCCCACTTATGCCATGCCAGCTGGAAGGCCCAGTCCATGGGGGGCATGGTTCGTTGGGTAGGCGACTCTCGAGCTGTATCCTCATGTGTGGGTGGGATGTTTAATCCCCATCCAGCCTCCTTCCAGGCTCTGATCCCTTCTCTCTGCTTGTTGCCCTCTCTGCTTTCTACGTGTGAGAGCAGAGTGAAATATATTAAAGCAGGGCAGGCCTGTCTGCTCTTCTTTTAAAAAAAAAATAAAATCCTTATTAATACATCCCAGAAAGATAGCTACATTATTGCCTCAGTAATGAAAAAGCAAATATTGAATGAGACCTTTAATTCATCCTCCTTCCTCTCATTCTGTGCTGTGACTGGACACCATGAACTGTCATAAAGGCATTAACCCCAATTTCATTCCAGTGAAAGGGCCAAATATTAAAAGCTAAATGAGAGGCGAGGCATCAAATAAAAATTTAAAAATTAAATAATAATAATTTTAAAAAGGCATTTAGCAGTGATTTATAAAGAGTGTGCTGGTGAGGCTGCTGGGTGGCTCATCCGTTAAAACACTATTCTAGTTCACGGACCCCAACCTGTGCTCACCGTGGTTGGCAACAGCACAGGGTGATGCACAATTGGCTCTGGAATCTCCCTCAAATGAGAGGGCATCAGTCGAATGAAATCTCATCGCCAACTAGTGACCTCCGCTGGCTGATTGGGCACCTGCTGTCTGCTGAGCTGCACAAGGTATGTTCCTCCAACTCATGTCTGCCAAAGTCCGACTTGCGAACTGCAGTGTGATCAGAGGCGACAGCTGATATCACATATTCCAGAGGAGAGCACATGCTTGTTCTCCTGACTGGATAGAGGAGGATGCAGCAACGATCACAGATAAATGCAACTGGGCATCCCAAACTGAGGTGAAAAAGGAAGAAAAATAACATCTTGGCGGTTACAGGGAGCTTTTCCTAGTTACTACCCCTCCGTTCTGACTCACTAGCCGACCACACGTGTCTGAAATCCAGGTTTAAGGCTACAGAATCCCTTGTTGAAAAAGCTTCCATTGCTGATAAAGAAACCTAGCAATAGCTGTGTATGAAGTGTCACAGCAACAGCCAGGACTGGAATTCAACAGGTACTGTAAGTAATCACAAAGTGAATTAATTTCAGATATTGTAGCTACCGACTAGGCAACCTGTTTAGAGTAATCACTAGATACCCTCATGCATTTGAGGTATACAGAAATCAACAATGTACACAAAATGGATATTATTGTATATAACTTATAGTAGCATACTAAGATACTTATTCATACCTAATAGGTACACCCGTGGTGGTGTACCCTACCATCCATTTATAAAAATAGACATTTGCTGAAGCAATTCAAGTGCCTTGCCCAAAGGTACAACAACAGAGTCCCATCTCGGAATTGAACCTATAACTTCAGAGCAACAATCCCAGCTCCCAAACCATTATGCTGCACGGTCACCCACCTTCAAGATCAAAAATCACTTGGTCTGCTGTAATTCTTTGCATGTTGGACTAACTGACAGCAAAGTGAAGTACAAGGGATAGAAGACTGAGCTTAAACAACCAAAAAAATTAACGAATTCACAGAGGAATATATTGAGTTGCATTGATGTCTGTCTGTCCATCTGCCTGACTGGCTAACTATACCCAGTGTTTTAGCACTAGCAACGGAAGCTGGATCAAGGGTAGCGATACCTGCAGTGAGCGAGTGCTTTTCTCTTCTTCAGAAAGGGAAGAGCAAATGGTTATGACGCATGAGAGCCAAGAAAGCATGCTTATGAGCCAGAAAAGACAAGCTTGTTAAATTGCTGGCACTTAATGAAAGATGTCCGCTGCCCTTTTAAGTCAGCAGCGCCACGGCTCCCTCAGAGTCTGTGCCTGTCAGTCGCGCACACGGTGACGAGCCACGGGGGACCCGGAGGAAAACGCCACTTGACAGGCACCCGGACGGAAGGACGGCCCCCGCTAAGCACCAAGGCTCAGACCCCCCCACCCCCCCACCCCCCCACACACCCTGGCAGCAGAAAAGGGGATGCATTCATGATGGTGACATAATCGACACAAAAACAGGAAGATCCGAAGCATCTCCAAGGACCGTTTCCCAGCTTTCTGGTATGCAGTGCATTATGGGTGATGGCATTATCACTGAATGAAAGATGATCATTATCATTCTGAATCCGAGCTGTTTACACCAGACGCACTAAGCGCTGGAATGTGTGGAAACCCAGGTGTCACAAGCTCCTGTATGTCTTGCCGTAGTCTGTGCTGTCTTAGAGTTACAGTTTTTCTGTAGCTCTGAAACAGAGTTGCACATCATTCAGACCACTTGGGGATCATTGTTTTTAGTGAACACAAGCTGGTATCAAAACTGGGAATGCAATGGGTAGTCTGCATCGTCCTCTACGTAGATGTGCTTTGTAGGAATCGGAGCTCGTTATTTCACAAAGTAGAGGGGAAACATCCTGCAGAGGCTGGCCTAAAAGGAAGTGTGGTTGTCTGAATAATGATTTTAGTCTAAAATGTTTTTTTTTGTGAAATGTCAGGTTTCTCCCATTCTATAATATCAGTTTGGTACAGAAGACTACGTTATTATTAGTGATTTATCGTACTGGGGATTTGGATGGGCTCATGTTTTGACAGTGATAATGATTTTCAGCTGTGCACTGTGTATATATAAATTGACAGGGAAGCCAAAAGTTTTTTAGCCAAAAACATTAGCATTAGCATTTGATTAAAATTATGGTGTACATAATAAATCTGAAGTACTATGTTTTTATTCATACAATGTACGTAAACTTTATTTGTGGGATTAGCTACCCTTTTATTTTTACACTAAAGACCTTGGTGTAAACTGAATAGGTTGCAGCCTCACTGAATCGCTACTGGCTATCAGGGTACAGATGCTCACCCACAGGTTTGAACACATAGCACCTGTTTTAAAAGCACTGTATTGCCAGCCTGTTAAATGGCACATTGATTTAAAAGGCAGCAATCACAACATACAAGGCCTTAAATGGCACAGGGCCCTCAGATGCTGCAGAACTGTTTGCACATCCACATGCCAGTTAGATCCTGTTTGGATGGTGTGGGGCTACTGTGGATGCCAGGCCAGGGTAATGGCTCAGAACAGCTGGGCTGATCCTTCGCTTGCTAATCTTCCATTTTTATAAAACTCTCTTCCAGCACAGATTAGAAAAGCAGAAACAATGACAATCAAAAATAAAAAAAAAAACAAACGCTTGTGTCTGCTTTTTTATGCAACTAGGAAACTTAAATAAACTACATAAATATGTAAAGAAAATGATCAATTTGTTACATGTTAGCAGCTTCACTTCGCAGGTTTACAGTAGTTGAACAACCAGCTGACTTTTATGTTGTTAACGAGTTGAACAGGCCACGTAGATCAGTATGAAGGTAGCTTTGCATGAATAATAGAAAATTTAGGTGACTGAAGAATAGCACAATCTTTTGAAGATACCTACTTTAGGTTAGGATTTCTTTTTAAAGAAACCTACTATACTCACATTTGCAATGCTAGAAAATTGATTTGAATCCAACATCTCTCAGGAGTAGACCAGGCATCAGATACAATGCAGTGTGTATGTAATTGGAGTGACACAATATTTGCATTGACACAAAACTACTTCAGCACATTAGATTTGAAATGAAACAATGAATATGAGGTTAAAGTGCAGATTGCCAGATTTAATTTGAACGAATTTACATCCATATCAGTCGACCCGCATAGGAAATAGAGCCCAAAAATGATGTCACCCTCCAAATACTTATGCACTGCACTGTACATTTTTTTCGTAACTCTCTGACACACAAGAACATCAGGGCCTCAAAAACCTTGATTAATACATCACAAGCCTGCAGCAGATGCTCCAACTCAGAGTGACTCAGACAGCTTTTTACGCAGAATCCATCATACAGCAGGACATATACTGAAGCAAATCAAGTAGTTCCCAGTGGCAGCGTCCTACCTGGGAATCAAACCAGCACCCTCAAGGTTACTAGTCCAGTTCCCTAACTATTATACTACACTGCCACTTGTATTGATGAATAAAAGAAATTAAACCCAAAAGCATAAGGGCCAGTACAGCCAGTACAACAGCCAGTAGAATTTCAAAGTGTGACTTTAACCTCTTAAGTCAGGCAAGCACAGATTTATGTAATGGACAATAGGTATGGGATGCAATTCGTGTACACTCACCCGAAACCAGACGATCTCTCGCAGCCTGCCATCTGTCTTAAAGTTGCATTTCAGTGTCACTGTGTCTCCGACAACAACAGCTGGGAGGGGTTCGATGGTGACTGTCAAATATCCTGCGTGACACAAGGGGGAATAAAACATATAAATAAATAAATATGATGTGAATTGTCCGTAATCTGACATCTTCAATGTGTGGAATAATAGTATGGATTCGCTCCAACAAAATCCTATGTGGCGTACAGTCAATGGAGAGCTGTGCTTGCAATATCTCTGGGCTGAATATTCACACACTGGTAATGAAGAGTTCTCATCAGGTATTACAGGCAGCATTACAGCGTAATGATATTTCATCCCCTTCATGCTAACCGCTGCTGGTAATTGAAAGTTAAAGTAACCCCTTTTGAACGGCTTCATTAAAAGGCAGTTGCATACTTGTGTTTGGCTGGCTGGCCAATGTGCTGGAAAAAAAAGAAAAAAAAAGAAACCAGGCCTTGAATAGATGTGACACAGAAAGCCGTGCTGATTTGGGGTTCATCCAGAGCTTAAATGCTGCTCTTGTTGTCTGCAGATGCACCACAGCAGGAAGCAAGCAAATAGCAAACAGATGTTCTATCAATCTATCACAATTATATGAATATTTACAGCAGAGGCCTTTTTGCACGGCTCTGAACAGCCATTATGGCTCACAGATACCCAGTGCTCTCACAGAGGGAAAGTGCATTGTAATTGCCCGTAACAGATAGATATTCAATTGGCATTATATATTTATATTAACCAGAAATTATTTTCTCATTTTAACACAATTTAGCAGATTTTTCTTTGGGGAGGGCATTAAAAATGGAAAGGAGGCAGTGCGTGCACTGAAACTGGAAAGCAAAGAAACATTACCCTGTCTTTGACAAATGACAGTGACAGTGTCAATTTTAAATGCAAGAGAATGCCTTATCATTCATATTTATTTATAAATAGATATAATTAATACCAAAACTACTTTATTATTATTATTATTATTATTATTATTGGATTTTTACATTTTTTTTAATGAGCTGCAGAAATGTTCCATAACAGAATAACTGAAAGGCAATCGTAGTCCCCAGCGCTGGGTAAGAAGAGAGAGCAATCTACTTACAGCAGATAGAAAATGTAGCTTACACCTGAAATCTTCAACCAGGACCAATCCAATAAGCAACCAAGCTCAAGTGGAACAGAAGGTCAAGATTTTTTTTAAAGTATGCATTTATTCCATATCATGCATTACTAATCCTAAAGTAATAGAGATGGGGTTTAAAAGCTTACAATAGGTCAGTCTTGGTGGATGATTTCTGGGGTAAGCCACTTTTTTATCATTTAAATGTTCTGTCCGTATGATTGTAATTTCCCCCCAATGTTTGAGCATTGCAGCAAGTGCAGAGGTTCTGTTTTGCAATTGTCAACTTATCTGCTTTTACCACCTCTTTTTGAACCTAATTTTGGATCTTAAGAGTTTGGTCCAGTATTTTTAGAGTCTTGTTGAAAATCCTGAGTCCAAATGCATGTTTTTTTTCTTCTTAATGCTTAAAAGAGTAATCTTCCATAGAAATAAAGTGTACATATGCTACTAGGTTAAGCACAGATTATTCAAGAATTGCTTGTATTTAATATATTGAGAGTCTAACTTTGTGTCTTTCAATTTGTGCATTTTTATGTGCAAAGAAAAAAACCACTATCTGAAAATGCCCAATGACTTTTGTAGACTAGACTTCTGATGTCATGTCTTTTTTATGATTTTGTTTAATATGTAAGGATATATTTCATAAAATGGTGCTACAAAACACCTCCACTGGTTTCAAACAGTACAATTATTTTACTTTCATGTTTTATTGTATGTTTTTTTTCTTCCTTTGGATAAGCAAAATATTGTAAAGTAACATTAAATGGTAGCAGTGCTCACTGTGGCAAGGGTTACAGATAATTAAAATTATTTCTCTCAGACAGTGTGAATCACACTCAAAGATAATTTTATCTCGTCTGGGAATGATAATGAGACCATAAAGTAGCCTTTCATTCGATCAGAAAAATCACTGATCAACATCTGCACTTTCTAAAACTATTGCCATTACAGGGCCAACTTAAATGGCTCCAGCAGATGGTTGTCATGTCCATTACTTGTCTGTATCACACAAGATGTAGACTTAAGGTTATGTCAAAAAAATCATCTCTCATAATCTTGCCTATCTATTCATACACCCAGGGAGTGAATTACTTATCTGAGTGGAAGACTTATTTACTCAATTTCCAACAAATATACTGGTGTGGTGGAAAATAACAATGCATTATATTGATCAACAGTTAAAAGTATGGGTATAAAAGTCACTTATATATGTTCTTTGATTTGAAGCTTTATGTGAACTACTGCGCATGTTTATTTAGCTGTTTATTTTCTTCCCTAAACATGTAATTGTCAGAGGTCACATCAATGCGGGATTCAGCTTTATTTTCACATGGAGAAAAGAGAGTTATGTGCTGTGTTCTGAAAATTCAGGTACACAGAACATGACATTCAATTCATTTTCGAGTTGAGAGAGGTCTGAAATCTGTCACAGTATCTCTGAATTCGTAATATTCTGAGGGTATAATCGTCTGTGAAACAGACAGATGACAGACGTTATCTCATGCATTCAACACCTGAATGCGAGGTACCCAGCTACTTCTGAGTGCTTGGCAAGCTAACTGAACTTAAGCTTAACAATCCAAAATATAGGCTGAGCTATTGCCTGAATGGTGTTAAAATTACTGCCATCCTCTTATTAATAATGCATGATCAAGATATGTGCTGCTCACCCATTCTGTACACTGTCTAGCTACCATTAGCAAGGTATGACTGCTACCTGGCTGCTTTATGAACTCAAGCTAGCCAGTTTACCAAATGTTTAGTGTAACATTACGAAAGTTACAATGCAATATGAATGAATGTGAGGACTAGCATTTAACAGATACAATGAACAAGTCATTAGCTGCCTTACCACAATTTTTAAAAAATAAATTTGTTTGCATACTTTTACTACAGTTGAGAGATAAGGGAATGAATAATGTAGAGTGCAGACAAAGTGCTTTATAGCGAAGTGCAACTAGTGTTCGTTTCCAAATTAACAGTTTTTGTCCAGCACATCAGTTCCTCGTGGTTTATATTTGACTCATGTCTTGAAGCTTCAATGTTTAAAAAAGCTAGCATGACCTTTGGGTCACACAATGCGTTGTGATGAAATGTACGGTAAATATAATTTAGATTGATCCATATTTTAAATGACTGTACGTCTACAGATGCTGGGCCACATACTGGACTCAAATCAAAGCAGTTCTCCTGTGCTTTCGTCTGCAGGTACCAAAAAAAGCTCCCTTACAAATTGTGATCTCTCTGAAATGCCTGTCAATAAACATCACTCTGCATCACAACATGCGACATGTCTGTTTGCAGCAATCAAGCCAATGATCCACGATAGCAGTACAACAGTTGAAATGCTCCCACCTAGGCTTCGCAAAAAAGACCTAATATAATATAGTGCAGCATACCTCATCTTAGAGCCTTCTCTCTAATGGAAAAAAATGGAAAGAAATGGAGGAAAGACTTTCTCTTATTTTCTACGCTTTCATTAATTTGAAACAGTAGTGGAGTGGCCATGTTTTGATTGTAATTAAGATTGCTTATTACTGCAAAATTGACTGAATGTTGAAATACTATTCTTTCTCTCAAATCTATTTAAGGGCTGCCTTTGTTATAAAATAGAGGTTGATACACTCTGAACCACTTTGCAGTAGTTATCTATTCTATATGACCAAAACAAAATGAGTGAAAACTGATAATGCATTTATCAAATCCAGACAGTCAAACTGGCGAAAGCGCCATTTAAACATGAATAATTCTGAGAACAATTGAGAGCTTATCTTAAGTTTTACGAACCACCTGAAAGTGATATCTAATGCCAATTAGTGCGTTAATGGTCCTAAAATCTGCATAAGGTAGGCAGCACTTATGGTTCCTCCATAACTGCAAACCCCCTATTCAAACAGATACCTAGGGTATTCCACAAGGCAAAAATACAGGTCAAATTTATCAAGAGGATTTTCTTTTCTTTTTTCCCTAAATCTGATTAGCACAATACAGAGAAGAGGGAAGGAAAATTAGGATTTTATATCTTCAAAAAAAAAAAGCAGTAAAAGTTGACACTGAATCTACTCTCAGTCCAGTTAAAATGCCACATACTACATACTGATATTTGCCCACTGATATACCTAACAACTTAAATTTGAGAATTTATGGGATTTTTCATACAGTCCAAACAGTAAAGATGTACCTCAGTATATACAAATGAATAGCCCCTCAGTCAGTCATCACTATATATATTATGGCTGATTAATTTTTTTAGAAGCCATAAGGCTGCCAAATAAGTGTTTTAAATCACACTTTTCAACATGAATGCAGAAGTTCATTTTTTCCCCATGTTGAAATACATTGTTTTCATCTGTTTTGTCACCACTGAATTTGCCAATTTTTTTTTTTTTTTTTTTTGGAAGAGCGCATTTAACTAAATCAAAGTTTTAAAAAAAATTGTGATTGAATCCTGGGGATTGAATCTGTTTGGTCTGTTAAGACTCGAAATGAAAACGAATGAAGGAGAACTGAATTCAGACTATAATTTTTCCAAACTCTATTTCCTAACTACATTTATATGATTGTTCTTCCTCACACAGAATAACAGAATACAAACAGAGCACACTGCAGCTAAACTTCACTGGATTGCTTTCCTCCTCAATCACGACACAAGGCAGGACACAGAAAAGGGTGCCTTAACGTAATGTCAAGGTTATATCTAAATTATGCAGGGCTATTTCATTCACCATGTGCACCACTGGTTTTCTGTGGCCTACCTTAGCTTTTGCAAGAACGAATCAGAGCTCGCACAAGCCACAATTTATCTCCTGATGGATAAAAGCATCCCCATTGCACCCATACACCAGCTGAATCAGAGTATCAGGTAGCTCATCACAGTAGAGGGCTGTAAGGACATACTTGGTGAACAACTGCTTTTTTAATCTACAAGCAGATAGAGGTGATGAGTAACAATGAGCTCTAGGGAAATAAAGTGTTTTGGAGCAGTAGCTCCCAGATTTAGAGCTGAATTATTTCTCAGTTGTAAAGCATTGACTTCAGCCGGAGCGGAAATAACTTAAACATTTATTTAGTGTATTCTTCTCATTATGTGTCAGTGTCAAATCCTGGGTTATATAGATATATACAGTGAGCTCCATAATGTCTGGGACAAAGACTTTTTTTTTTTTCTTGATTTGGCTCTGTACTCCACAATGTGTCCAAAACATTATGGAGCTCACTGTACGTAAACATATACAGTATTTACATATTTAATCAATGAGTTCCTTAGCTGAAATTTGTTTGAGCACTAATCTCACTGGTGCCCATGGGTAGAAGCTGCTTTCTTTGCATGCCTTCACATGATTTCATTCTAATTTAGCATGGTTCTTTATAAAAATTAAAGTATAATCTCCTTAGCGAGCAATTAATTTCTGTCCCCTGTAGGGGACATTAGTCTCTCATATTAATCTCAAGAACCATATATTCTACTATGCTGAAACATTCTATGCCGAAACAAGGGACACTTAAAAAATATTTTCACTGCAACATGTTTTTGCCATCCAAGACACTTGTATTATGTAAAGATTTAAATACATTTCTTCGGCTGGGTCTCAGGAGGATAACTGCATATTTAGCACAGCTAAAATGGCTGTGGTGAGATGCTTGTGTGTGTGTGTGTGTGTGTGTGTGTGCTTGAGAGAGACAGAGACAGAGATACAGAGAGAGAGAAAGAGACAAAGACAGAGAGAGAATCACAAAGACTATGGCTACTTATGACTAATGCATTCAAAGACTAAGCGATTGGGATTTGCTTTAAATAGCAAAGCTTGTCTTAATGAGCGGGAAATCTCTGGTGCAGCTTATCGCCTCGGATCTCTCCCTGTGAAAACACTGCTCAGGCGCGATGATTAAATTACTATTATTTAAGCGGGGGTGCACAGATGCAGTCGGACCCGGAGACCGCCAGGCTGATGTCAGGCGTGTGTAGGACGAAATCCACGCTGCCGTCCCAGTTTCTCCCTTTGGAAATGTCAGCGGAGTCTGCAGGGAGTCATGAAGGCTTTCAGAGGGAAGGAGAGCCCCCCCCAGGGAGAACGAACACAGTCCTTTTCTTGCACTAAATTATATATCTGTGCATCATTAGGCATCACTTAAACATATTACTGTACAGAGTAATTGTGTAAAATGTTGGCCAGCTGAAAGCATAACTTGTCTCAGTGGACTTTTTGTTGATTGCTTTAAGCCCTTTTTACATTTTTAATAAGCATGTATAACCATGGTAATCTTCTATTCTTTGATTTTACATAGGAAGAAAGTAAATAGATATATAATAGATTCTAAGCAAAAACAGCATAGTACGAAACGTAACATAACATGCATTTGATATGCTGCTGTTTGAAGTGGTCACAGTATCATAGTACATGATGTCACATGAATTAAGGTCTACCCATTGGCCAACATTCCCTCATCGTGCCTACAGGTGAGAAGGATGTTATTTCTGCAGCCATTAAAGTGCATCACATTCCTTATAAAGGGCATTGGAATATGCATGCTACTATGTGGGTAGAGTGTGACCTTTGTCACGCAAGGACTGATATTTTACTTTAATGTGACAACTGAAATTGATTTTTGTTTCTGAAAAGAATCTGTTTTTTTCCTCTAAAGCCAAAAATTAAATAAATTAAAAAATTGGACCAAGCTGCTTTTCTTTCTAGTATTGATTGTGGTGACATATGGTATATGCATGCAGCCTTGTCCGTGTTAAGGGGTCTTGACTCAGTCGTTCATGCTTCTTTAGGTTTTATTGCCAAAGCAATGTTTCTTACCCTGCCCTGTGTTCTTTATCAAATGGACCTTGTGGACCATTTGTAGACAACAGTAGTATTACATATTAATCTATTAATCAATACTGGGTAAACGGCCTTCCGACCTCTGCTTTCTTTCAATGATTGCAGTGACCAGCTACGCTCCACTAAATGGACACATTTTTAATGTCCCTGAGGTACACACTGTTTTCGGAGAAACTGTGATTTCGTATTATGTGCCCTGGATGTGGAATAACCATAGACACTAGTATCCTTGGGTCATTTTCAGCCTCTTGTTCACAGCACTGTGACTGATGAGTGTAATTGTTTGCGATTGTATGGAGCGGTGTTCTGTGGGCTCCAATAATTACTGGACAAGTGTTCGCTGTGTTAACGTACTGCTCTGTGTTTCCGTCTTTGTCGCGAAACTTCTTTGTACTTCAGAGCTGCTGTCTTGTCCAGGCTTCCTTTGAAATGAGAGATTTTATCTCATTGGACCTTTTTGTTAAATAAAAGGAAAAAAAATACTTTGACTATAGTATACAGTAGTCAGTGACATTATGGATCTTTCTTGTGAATAAAACAGTAGATAACACATAACCTCAGTACCTTAACACTTTGGTGTGTGTTTATTTTTTTGATGATTAAAATAAGTTATCAACTGATTTTAATGCCTAATAGATTCGTTTTGTAATGTCACTCAAAATTTCTCTCCTATGCTGCTATGTGGTGCTGTGACATTCTACCTCATTTGTCATCGTCCTTAGAAGTCCTTGACGTAACGCAGAGCAAAAAACCTTACATATTTGGATTTCCGGATCAAAGGAGAATTTCTCTGTGGAGAAAATGAATGAGGTTTCACATAATCGTCCCTTTCACAGTCTGTAATTTAAGCTGCTGTTTAAAACCTGTACGTTCTTATACTGTATGTACACATTACTCTTTTGAATGACACTGGATCCACTGAATTCCAACTGCAAAGGAAAATGACGATACAACTTCTAAGGCCTATTCTATTTCCCAACCAGTAAATGTGTTTTCTTTTTCTTGTCCCACTGCTTGTGTCTGGTTGCTCTGTATCCACATTGTGGCACCTCGTAATCTGTATGTGAAAGGATGCCATATTTTTTTAGGACCCTTTTTATGGCCATATCCTACAACAAAATTGAGGGCATTTCATGTCTTTGACGGTGTACTTAGGGCCAGTCTTAGTAAATTGGTCAGTATCGTGTCAGCATGTACCACTGCAACATGGGCATCTTTCCTCGCTGTGACTATTTCCTTAGTAAATCTGGCCCTTATTTGATTTTTAGTAGAGCTTTAGTAGACCCTTTGTGTGAATCCAGAGTTCCTAGCTCAGCTACCTCAGTCTATTCTTTAAATAATGCACAATTACTCTAACACATAGAGTATTCCAACACCTATCCAAGGGACAGGCTACAGAGGGAAGTGAGTGGTGTGTTCAAGGTAAAACATGTACATACCAGAAATCAAGGTTGCATATCTGTGTTATATATGTTTTATCATCTCTATCAATACCGTAAAAATGGAAACTCATTTCATTTGCAAGCTACTGCTGACCGTGAGGAGTAAGACGTGCTGTCTAAGTCGTCTTTTGAAGTGACTCCAAAAGTGGATTTGGAGAGAGGTGTCCACATAGCACTGACGATAAGGTAAGTCCAGATCCGGGAACAGAGAGTTTTACAGGGGGGCTTAAATCCAAAAGAGAGGCTGACAGTGAACTTTGTCAAATGCTTTTGGTTGCAAGGCGCCCATCGATCCCTCACTGAAAGCCCGGCTCTTTGAGAAAGGTCCTGCTGCTCAGTGTATCTGCACTCAGCATTCTGAGCCCTAAGCTCCCCCACCTCCTTCCACTGTATAAAATAGCAGCTTCCAACAAGATAAAAAAGAATTTCATCCAGCCACTCAGTTTGATAGCCGGATCCATCCCTTTCCACAAATTCAGTTGAAACCTCGGCAGCAGAAGCGTCTTAAGGACGGAATTGCGCTCGTAGAATAGAATACTGTAATGGGGTCACCCATAAAATCTTTAATGCTGATGGCTCTTTAGCTCTAAATGGCAAACCCGTACGCTGTTACCGCTGCTAAGGAGATAAACAGCCGTGAGAAGGCGAGACCGTGCGGCGATAATTAGTTTGCATTAAGGTGGTTTGTAGAGGGAACCTATGACCTTCAGCACAATCGTAATCCTCTACTAACCATTAATATAACTCCTATAGGGGTCAGGGAAATACACTGTTACAATACTAATACCCTAAAGAAATGAGCCCGATAAATATGGCCGCCTTGCCTTTTTAATTAAAGCAGCAGGCAGGAGGGAGCCGTTGCACGAGGACGGCGAACATCTACTGCCGTTAAGATTTCTTCCCGCCACAAGAATTCTGTCCGCTCCACTTGATGAGCTTCTGTGAGCAAACAGCCTGGGCCGCCGAGCACAAAGGACATGGTGGTAATGTACTTTGAGATTCCGAGGCACGATAATGGTCTCCCTCCGCGGCAGTGTCAGGGTGGCAGACATTACAGGAAATTAATGCCTGTTTTCCTCTTCTACTTATTAACACCTATCTCAGATCCATTATGAGCCGTGCCAAGATAGAGATAGGCTTGTAACATCAGAAGGCAGGTTTAGGCACAATCAAGCTTTGCCACCACCCCCAAGGAATTAAAAAAAAATGTTAAAAAACTAAGCGAATGCTCGTTAGGGAAGAGAGAAAAGGAAATACAAACGTTAAGTGTACACAGAGCCGTCTCGCTGGGAAGGAAGGCTGTGGTGACGCACAAGAGCCACCTTTTACAGACTACTTTTAGAAAGACTAATTTGCATGGTGAGCACAGTGTAATGGCTCTGATCAGATACACATTCATGTGCATAACGGTCAAGGTTTTAAGTCTCTTTGTGCTAAGCCACCTGTAAATTCTTGTATTTATCGCACTGTATTCAGTCTCTATCTTCCATACCAGTGTGCTGGTATATTCAAGAGCTGAAGCAGACTCTCTATAAAGGGCATTTCATGTTGCAATCCTGAAACAGCAATGAATCTGATTGGATAATAATAATTCATCATTAGACAAATAACGATTCAGGTTGCCCAATCATTTAATGATAAATCATTATCATCCAATCAGATTATCTAATCATCTAATGATGAATAATTACCCAATCAGATAACTGTTGCTCATATTTCCATTATGCATATAAAAAAAATCTATACACTATACTGTATACAGTACATATTAAAGAGAAAAAAAACAAGATCATCACATCACCAGATTACAATAGCGCACATTAAATGCTGACTGGCGTTTTCACTGAGGAGAGGCATCCTGCTCCTGCAGAATACCAGATGCAGGCTAAAACCTATCCCATGACACGCACAGGGAGCACTAGACACACACTCTCCACAGTTCACATTATTTAAAAACAAAACAAATCATATCCCATATAACGTCATGGCCACAAAAATTATGAAGAAAAAAAATTATCAGTAACGGCATCAGTAGCTGAGCATAGGAATTGGTTGATGAGCCATGCGTGCAGGCAGCTGAGCTGCAGATGATAATCTAACCCATGCTCACAGAACTGCATGTTGCAGTAGTATTAGAGTGTTACACAAGCAGGTATTACGGGTCAGTGCTTGTGTTGGACTGTGGTATCTCGCAATGTGGCAGAAGCCACTTTGTGGTAGGAATTCTAAACAGCTGCACCTGCAGCCAATGCTCATTTCATAAACTTTGTTTTAAGGAAATGCAACATACAAAATGGTGGCCATTTTATATCACAAAAACCGGGAGCCGTTTATGGCAGGGACTTTATTTGATCAGCCGGTTCAAATGAAGCCTGTCAGCTTGCAACGGTGACAGACAATTCCGGAGAGACATGTTGCAATACCGCTTTCTTGCAATACTGGGTGATGACTTTGGGAAGTGATTTAGACTGACATCAGTCAATGTCGGTCCCCTGAAAAAATCCCATATTGCATCCCTTCAGACGCAGGTTTATTTCTCATAAGAACAATGGGCGTAATCAGCAAGTGTAAATTCACATTAAAAAAATGTAAATGCAGAATATAGGAATATTTTATTTTATGAAGCAGAAGCAAATCATAACTTCACGTCGACCATAGAAAAATACAGACAGAATTTATGACTCCTTGTTCTTGGAGGAAAAAGAGGATGAGTTAATTTCCTCCTTTGAAGTGAAATGGATTAGTTATGTTATCATTCAAATGCTGCGAGCCCTGGCAAAGTGACGTGATTGATCCTGAGTGAAGCGATTCAGCCGAGATAAAGGTGCGTAACTGTGGGCTGATTGATATTTCTGGAGAGCTCTCGAGGAAACTCTGGGCCAGCCAGCAGGAATGGCAGGCCTGGTATTTTTTCGGCAGATATCTGCTGGAGGTGCCGGAGTTTCCGTGCTTTTCTCAATCAAAGTGATTGGCTCTCAATTAGCACACTTTGGGGCTGGCGAACGGCGGCACAAGGGTAGCTCAAACCTCCATCCAACCGCGACTAGAACCCATGGCAGAACAAGGGGCCTAATCAGCTATCAGCAGCCGCAAACCTGGGGGGGGGAACATGCGGGCTGACGAGGAATAGAGAGTGAGAGGAAGCCAACGTGGGCCAGACGGATCTACGAGCTGACGCGTGTCCGGGTCACAGCTGGCCTGGGAGAAACTATGTGCCCCACATTCTGAAAATAGAGCCGAGTTTTCTGCCACCCCCCTCCCGCCCTCCCCTCCCCCCCATCCCACCTACGCCAAGCAATATCCAGCACAGTCTCCCGATCTCTCACTGAAGAGCTGCCCCTTAGGAGGTCTGTGCCATCTCGAAGAAATGTCAGATTTAGAAGCACTGAGCTTCTCTCCCATGTTTTAGAACACAGTATGTACAAAGGGACAGCCATCTTAGGGATACACTCAACCCTGCTATTTGAAGTGCTGTACTGAAACATATCTTGAAGGAAAATACTGGCTAACCTGTATTTTATCTGTCAAGTGGAGAGGTTTTGACATTGGATGGCTGCAATACCCTGCTTGCCATCTTTTCCAAAGCAGGAGGTAGCATTTGTTTACCAGTGTGTTACACTATCTCAACAAAAAGGAAGAAAGGTTGACACATTCAGGTTGTATAAAATATTCTCAGATCTAAAACATATGCAATTAAATGAAACCGCAACAACTGCAGTACACATTTAAGCAATCATATTGAAAATGTATGTGAGGCTTTAATGGTGAGACACCAGTGGCCTCAGTTTCTGATTAAATTGTTTGAGAGCTGTTTCATATAAAACGACTGCAAATGTTGTCATATTTATGTTAGACAAACAACACTTGTAAGACGTTCAGCTTCACCCGAATCTCTTCCGAATCTCCTGCGTATAATGTAGTAGGAATGCGTTAGAAGGAGAGTCAGAAGAGATGGAATGGACCTGGAATGAACAGTGACTCAAAAGAAAGAAGGCTCTCCTTCTCGGATTGCAGCAGTGTCGACAGATTGCAATTTGATGACATGAATTGCATAACAACCAGGCTTCTTCGTTCAAACGAGTCATTATTTTGCACGCATTGTCATGAATTAGTAATGAATTCGTTCCAAGTAACCAAATTGTGTCTGTGTGAGGTGATGTTTTTAAAGCAGCTCAGAATTATGCATAACATTTCAATAACAATGATACTGCAGCAAACACAAGCCAAAAATCATCAGTATAAACATTAATATACCTTGTTAAGAACACAGTGCTAGTAATGGCCAAATAATGATAAAAAATGTGATACTGAAGAAGCTACTATATTGATTATTTTTAAAAGTCTGAGAAAAGGCAGTATGCTTGGAGGGTAAAAGGCACAGCTAGTAAGGATTCTTTAATAAAATGCAATAAGTAAGTGTCCACTATTGTTAGCACCTGATTTGCCCCACAGCACTCTTGAGTGTCACACTGACAATTACGCTTCAGTCAATCATTTTACATTTCAATTAGTTCAACCCAATTAATTAAAAAAAACATAATAACTTCAAACTGTGTGAAGAATCAGGGACCCTGAAAAGATGAAACCTCGCTGAGTCTGGCACGTATATGCCAGTCCGTCAAAGTAAGGCAAACACAGCGTGGCTCCCAGATACTTTTCCAGAACCTTCCGCTGCTGGCGTGCCTCATACCCCAATGGCTGCCGCGGTCCGTGCGTGAGCTCTGGGGGCAACCCGGACACAGGGGAGTCACTGAGGGGATCAATCTCCGATTCTGTCCTCATTCATCGCTTCCCCCGCACCGTTAGCAGCCCGGAGGATCTGCGGCAAACACGCAGACCGACAGCAGCAGTGCAGAGAAATGGCCACTTTGAGCTCTCGCTGCTCAATTTGTTTTGAAGAATGCGCACATTTGTAAGAGGACATATGGAGAGGTATGAGCCACAAGGTCAAAGGGCTCACTTTTTTTTTTCCCCCACCCCCGAGGACAGCATTTAATAGCCAGGGAAATAGCCCGCTCCAGATATTTCTAGCTGAGGTTGATATTTATGGTGAACTGTTGTTCTCATTTCCTCCTCCCCCCCCACCCCCACCCCCCCACTTTTTTTCATTTCTTTTTGTCCATCAACGGTACCATAGATAGATGCTGTCATCTTATCATAAACCAACATCCACAGAAATGTGAATAATATGTTTAAAGATATTACAGTACTGAAGGTCAAGGGCAGATATGCAGTTTGGAGGCACTGGGCAGAAGTCTCCAATGTATCAGAAATCTGTGCAAGGCTCAGAGCCAGATGGCAGTCTGACTGGCCTGAAAACTATCACACATTTCCCAGGACCACATTGGCATTCACCACCACCTTGCAGTGAGCCTCGCCTCTCCTCCGCGCAGCTGGAGATAGTGCCTCATTCCCTCTTAAGTTAATGCACTCAAATTATCATCCCAGGGATCTTTCTTTGAAATCACCAGTAGGATAAAGGATAACAAAAATAAAATAATGGCAGGGAAAGCGAAAAAAGGACAAAAATAAATCTGTAAATGGCTTCACAGGTTCACCATAATACATTCAGTGTTGGACAGTGTTGGAAAGTTAAGCAAGGTCAATCATATTTCTTTTAGTTCTTTTGTTGTTAGTATTGTTGTTGTTACTACAATTAGTGGCAGTAGTAGTAGTAGTAGCAGCAGCAGCAGTAGTAGCAGTAATGTTATGGTATACGTATGTATTTAATTTATGCATTTAGTATTTTAGTATCCAGTGATTAATTTAAAACCTTTTTTTGGAGGGGGGGCAGCAGCTGTTTTCATATTTTTATGATGGGTGGTTGTCACTCTTCCTCAATATGCAGTATTCATACATCTATTTAACACATGTAGATAAACAACAGTGGAATAATGGGGCAATGTGGCCTTGCAGCAAAAGGGAAAAGGTCAGAGAATCACTGTACTGTGAAGATCAATTGCTGCTGACTATGGATGGGTCAGCGGGAGTTCACATGACACAATCTGCTCCAGCACGTCGGGGGCCCCCCAAACTCGAATCTGCCTGGTCTATACGAAGATGGAGGCACTCCGGTCCCCATAAAAACATCAATGTTCCACACTAATTTAGCGCCACAGCTCAGAAGAACAATATTTACCTTACGCAGTCAGCAAAAGGGCTCCCTATCGGCACAAAACCAGTTCCCTCTGCTTACACAAACACAAACCGGCCGCAGGTCAGGGGAGTGTGAAGAGACAGAGTCGATCAGTAGCTCCAGTCTTAACTATGATGCTTTAGTATAAATGACTAAAATTACACTACGTTACATTGCATTGCAATCATTTGGCAGACACAGTTATCCAGAGCGATGTATAGTAGGGGAGAACATGAGCGTTCCTCTGAGGAATACAAAAATGCATTATCGCCAAGGAGGCCCGTTTATAATCGTTAAGTGCAATATTTCAACACTGTATCAACATAACATTAATACTCGCTTAAAGTGCAGCCAAATGATTGAGAAAATGATCTATATGACCATTCCTGGTGTCCATATGTACACATCTGTAATTTGGAAATTCTAACCATTGACATTGAAAGTGCTTGTGGGATCTGGCTATGCTAGGGGGTTCCTGGTGTGATTTAATCTGCCCATTCCCTTTCCAGGCAGTACCCTCCCCCACATCTCTCCAGGAGATGCATATGCAAGGGTACTGTTGGGAAGCAGACCCTGGGACGCCACCCCCCTACCTCGTAAATCCTCTCCCCAATTTTCTGCCAAGGAGAGGAAGTAATCTCATCCTGGATATTATATCAAAGAGTTGAAAGGCAAAGCAGAGGTGGTTGATTACTTTTGGGATGACTAACCTGCAAGCTGGATTAAAACGAGCCTCTCGCGCTGGTTCTTCACCGTTGCGATGAGAATTAAAAGAGTGCCAACCTCCTGTAAGGGGTGCAATCCCACTCCCGGCATGCTTTGTCTCACATTTTGTTTCTCTTTCTCTCTAAGATGTGATTTATTTCTTGAATAGAATTATGAGATATTCCTTTCTGGAAAGCAAGAAAATCATTAGAGTGGATGGAGCGTGCTCAAAAGCCAGAGCTATTTTTACTTTGATATGTTTCTGTGCCTTGCTAAGCACTGCCCAAGCAGCATGTCTAATCCAGCATTGGCTGATATACATCACCCCCACAGACAACCAGAGACAAAAGTGACTCTATAAAGGAATGGAAAGCTTTATATATAAATATATATATAAACACAGCCATTTCTGAAACAGACGGGGGGAGGCTTGCATACATAGAAGGAAATTGAAGGAAGTGGAACGGTGTTGCTGTTGAGGAAATGAAATCGTGTTTTAAGGTTTCAGGATCTGCAGCACGGGGAATTTCTTTTAAACCCTTGAGGACAGCAGTTCACCCAAGAGGCTCCATTAAATATCCTGTTGTCTAAATGTAAAACATGCAAAATGGCATGCTGAATACAGAAGTGGTGCCAAACAAAGGAACCCGCAAATAAAATGAAAAATAATAATCATAGATTTATACCTGAGGAGAGTTGTGGGGAAACCCCACAGCATGATGATTACAGGCCTTTATTTTCCCCTCTGTTTACCTTCCTCCAGCACAGCAAGAAAAAACACGGTAGAAAAAGCTACCACGAACGTTTAGATTTAGAAAACTGAAATTTAGCATACCTGTAAGGAAGCACATGTAACGCATTCATCATCAGCAATGAAACCAAATGTGTGACTTGTAAAGTAAAGTGCCAGAAATCTTGATGCAGTCTTGGCTTTTTTTTAATGGCATGAACAATGTTTCCATATGGTTGGTGCTACAGTATCAAAATGTTTCTAATTACACACTTGGTTATAAACTAAACATAAGGGAAATTTCATTTGGTGTGTGTAAGAACATGCGTTCTAAATCACTCTGCCAGGCAAACGTGGGCAGGCTTTATTACACGTGTCTAAAACCACTGGCTTCCCTGCAAGAACTTCCGTCTTTTATACAGCTAGATGGTGACATGTGGAGGTAAAATGAGTATTATATATCAAATATATCAAATAAATGCCCTTAATGAGGCTCATTTAATGCCAGAAGGACACAATCTGAAATAATTAATTGAACTGATTGAAGTGGGGGAAACAATAAAGAGCAAGCTGTAAATGTCAGTTTCACTTTTAGTGCCAGAGAGCCGGCTGCACTCGCTGACTGGAGTATCGCAAAACAAGCCTGCGCCTGCTAAAAGATCCAGAACACTGCCAATAACTCAGCATGTGCAATTATGTCCAAGAAGTGTGGAAAAATTAGGTGCTTATAATTGCTTTCCTTTTTTAAACACATTTCTTTCCTCCAGGAGTTTAGAATCTCCCATTTTGGCTCTCAGATTTTCACTGACGAACCTGCAACTGCAAGTGCAACACTGCAACTGAAATGCATGCACTGTGGCGCCTGCGACTGTAACACAGCAACTAAAGTACATGCACTCACCTACAAATCAGCAGCTATTTTACACAGTACAGTCCACACTGTACTACAGAGCAAATTTTATTAACATTTTGATATTCATTTTTGTTCATTGAAAGTAACAGAAACAAAAGGAAAATATAGCTATATGTTGCCTACACATAATTTAAGTAAAAAATGTTCACAACAAATATTCTGTTGCTTTAATGCTGCTTTTGTGTGAATAAATAATAAAACCTAAAACAAATAAATAAAGTGGGAGGCCCCAATGGTATACCCAGTGTACTCAAAGAATGGGCCTTATTCATAAAACATGCGTATGATCAAATTCGACTGTAAACTGTGTGCAAAATCATTTCCACAAACAATTCAGCATTCATCCTTTTTTCTTTATCTGTATTTGTTCATGGCTGTTTCCTTAGGCTAATCACATGAACAGGATTGTGCATAAAATTTACAAAGTCAGAATTCATCATACACCTGGGATATGCACAAAAACAAAGGCCTGCACCTGTGCCATGAATCCCATATTTGTTTTTCACAGGAACATTTTCAAGAACAAAAGTAAGATTAATTTAAGATACGTGAATGAGGCCCAAATGAGAGGAGATCATTTTTTAATCCACTAATAATTATTTTTATACACTCTCTAAAAACTAGAGAAATGCAGTGCCAAATGTCGTGAAGTTAATACACTTATTATATTAATATTTTATTATATGTTGGACATTTTACATTATATACTTCCAAAAGGTGTTTTATACGGGGAGGGACTCATTGTATTTTTGTTCCACTCATTGTATGAGTTGTCAAAGAGTGGAACAACTTTGCTTTTGGTAAAGGCAGACACCCTCAGGGAATTCAAGTCCAGGCTTACAGTAATACAATGTAGGACACTCTCTAGTCTGAAGGTTAATGAGGGCCGGACCTAGATGGTCTCAACATCCCATTATTTCCATTGTGTATTCTTAGGTTCTTATTTTATATATTGTTCCGTTACGCCACAGAATCTAACTCAGGATTAAAGTGTCTGTCAATTTAAATGATAATACGCAAAATATACTTAGAAATTTTAATTTAGGGACAGGCCATTGCAATCCAGTGGGACAAACTAATCACTCAAGCTGAGCCACACGGCCCAGACATTAATTACATGTATTAGCCTGGGCTGTTTTGTAAGTTGGCAATATAAAAAAAAGTATGTGATTAGATTCTAAGCCTAATGGAATCCGGGCTATAGTTAGACACAGTTCCATAGGTCTCCCACCCACCCGTTTGACAGATATACCAGTCACAGAATCTGCAGTAGCCCACCCGTCGTACGCTTTCAGACCTGCAATATGTCATGTGGGAAAGGAATTACAGAAAGGGAAACACACTGCCCCCAGTACTTCCTTTGCAGGTGGGAGAACAGTAGCAGTAAACTGAACAAATTGCCCCTTTGACAAACTCTAAACTTGTAGCTACAAGTGAAAACATAATTGAATGTTTCTCTCCTGTTTATTTGAATTAGTTCACTTTAAGGTTGCAAAAAAAGTGCCAAGTCCAAGTGAGCTATACATTAAAAGGTAGAATAACTTTACAACCCGAGTTTTTATTTATACAAGTGCTAATTGATTACTGGAAGCAGGAAATGGACGCTTACAGAAAAAGACGCTTACCGATGGACGAAGTGAGCATACATTTCACTCCCAAAGCATTACTAAATAAATAAAAATAAACGAATAAAAATGTTTTAAAACCTATTGAAGTGCATTTGTTTTTATTGAAAAAGAGCAAAAAGAAATGTGGGCCTGATCTAGGTCAGTAGATTGCGAGGGAAACAAGATTCGAAAAAAAGGCTGCACAAACAAATAAACCCGCACTGTGTTATCTACCGATACGAGAGTGCTGTCAATTTTCAGGAACCAAACGTTCAGGCGCATTTATTTATTTATTTATTTATATTCTGAACTCGGTATGATGAAAATTGCCTCTAAAGCAGAAAGGTTTGGAATAAAAGCCAGTCTCATCCAAACACAGCACGTGGATTAAAAATGGAAATAGTGAAAATTGACAGCAGAACCCAGACATTGGCCTGTTACCACTCATCTATTTTAAGACATTTGTGTATTTAACTGAATCCAAATATTATTAAAAAGAATTTTCCCCACTGTACATTTAACACCGCCACCATGGTTTCTGCTTTAGCCTTTATTGAAATGATTATTGGAAAGGGAAACAGTGTGCACCATGTCACCACACTGACATCTCCATATGAGTCCATTAATTTCTATCACCACTGTGCCTGGGTAACCCTGCTATTACCAACCTGATTTATCAAAGTAACCTTCTATTCCACCCCCCCCCCCCCAACACACACACACACACACGGCTGCCACTGTGACAACCTGGGGGTGTGGGGAGCTCAGAGGTATGCTGGCACCACCATTGTTATGAGCATTATGAGTAACTAAAGAATCAGGTTAGCTTCTGCCAAGCTGGATTAATACCGAGCACAACCACTTCCCATTTACAGGGGTTAGAGAGGGGCTTTGCCATAGTATGGGAAGGGTTAGGCTCCATTTACCCCAAACTCAGCAGATGTTGTAATGTCATTTTTGACAAAGTTAAAGCTATACACCTGAAGACTGCACATGTATCCTTGGTGAGAATCTCGAATCGCGATATGAAATAAGGCTGAACTGGCACTGTATGTAGCCGTTTAGAAAATTCAGCCAGAATAATTGGTTCGAACAAAAAAACTTTAACACTGGTCCTCTGGGAATGGAGATTAACTGAAGCCTGTATCTCTCCTACAGCATATTTCATTAAGATATGAAGACAAATGCACTTCATTGTATCGTTTAGTTCATGGCTAAGGGTTAAAAGGTGGGTCCCTTTATTTATTTAATCAGTTTCATATTTCCAGCAGGGTCTATAACCCTGGTCCTAGAGTGCCACATGGTCTACTGGTTTCAGCACTTAACTGATCAACTAAAGCAGCTGATTCGGTTAGCTCACTTCGCCCACATGGTTTCACAGGTCTGAGTTTCTTGCTGATTTTAAGCTGAAAACAAAATGACAGCATACCCTGCAGGTCTCCGGGACCAGGGTTGCAGATCTTTGTTCTTCCGTGCTTCTCTCAGCGTCAAGTTCAGCTATTTTCCTGGCAATGCCAGCCGTGTCAAATGTGTAGCTTTTTTAGACCGTGTCACAGTTTGCCAGTTCCACGAAGACAAGTTATAATAACAAAGCAACCCCACCTACCCTTCCACCCACATGGCACAAACACGCATAGAAAAGGTCTTAAAATGTTGGCGATTTGCAAAATATAACTTGTTGGACTGTATCGCATACCATTTTGTTCTCTGCTTCTTTGAATGGTGTCACAACTTCAAATTGAATATCTGGCAGTAAAATACACGTTCTCTCTTGGCAGGGATTCAGTCTGCTCTCTGCCATCAGTCAGGGAATAGAAAGAACATTAGTATTCAGGAAAGATCCTAAATATTGGATTTCCTTCAACAGTCCCATACTGAATACTGTATGCCTGACACATATAGAGATCTTTCTAAGATCGTTAAGCTAAACATTCTTCACTTTGTATGAACACTAAAAAAGAAACTTATCAAAACACTTAATTTCCATAACTTATTTCAAGAGCATAATATGCCACAGTCAGAGAGGCACTTAAGAATTTTACACTAGCCAGCTGGGCTGGTAACAATTTAGGAAGTTAATTCATCAACTGATGCTGCCACACTGTAAAATAATCCAATACCAATACAGTACATACACTTCGTGATCTATCAAAATTTATATTATTGCCTCTGCTAAACCTTTAATTCCCCCCCAACCTTAAATTTATAGTGTGAAAAAGACAGTAAATGGTTGTAACAATGTAATGATTTACATATTACACAGAGCAATCAACAAAAGGAAAGTATTTTTAAGATTAATTAATATATTAATAGGTATATGCAGATAACACAAGGATTTTCAATATTTTAAATCCATATAATAATTTTAATCCATATAATCCAAATGGTATATGATCTTTGTGACTGACAATGTCATAGGCCATACTATTGATAGAAAACTGAATACTGGCCAGTTTTTCAAAACTATTCTGTCCTTGAAAGTAAAATCAGCAATACTTATCTCTTAGAAAATAATTTTTAGCACAACCTACAAGTACCCATTACGAGCACAGTCGTAGTTACATGTTGCCTAAAATGTTTCAGATTAAGATTCAGAAATTAGATTTCTACACCAAAAAAGGTAAAAAAGACAGAAAGAGATTTTCAGTACAGTCCAAATTCGGACAGCTGAACAGAAGTTAAGACTGTAGAGCAGTCCACAAAACCAGTTGCCCAAGTTAAAACCGTAACAATGAATAATTTGAAGTGGTCTTCTGTTCATGTGACTTAGAAAATGCCACTGCCGTCTCATCTTCTAGTAAGGTTGATATACCAAGCCCACATAAACCTGACTTCTCCATGGGAGTATCAACAAAAACATTATTGACAGCTTCCTGGTGGATGATGTGAATCATTTGCAAAAAAGAAAAAGAAAAATGGGAATGTGTTTATTTCAACACTGTGAGCCAGGTGGCAGGTGATATAGGGGTCATAGAGCCGAGCCTTCATCCCAGACATTACAGGTTTCAATACCAGAGAGGAGCTGTTGCACTCCTGAGCAAAACCCACAACATGACAACATGAGCAAATTGGTAAATAAATCACTGAAAGTCAGGTGTCCACCCCAGCAGAAGCTATACAAAATGTCTTCTCATCGTGCTTTTCCTTTTAAAAAAATCTGGATGCTGTGCCTGTTTTGGCACCAAAGAAAGCCCATCTGCCTAAGAGTGTTGCGGCTAAACTGCCTCACTTCAGATTAATGTGATTTAGCCCTAAAAACCATTTTAATTACAGAGCTGGCTTGGCTGGGAACCTGCCCCATGAATCACAGGATTTTGTTTGTTTTCTTCCTCCGTTACTCTTTGTTCCGGGACACACACTTTCTCCTGTCGCCATATTAACTGACCCTTAATCAGACCCTCTTCTCTCAAATCACACTGAAAGGGGTAGTGTAACATAGTGGGTGGGGAACTGGGCTTGTGTGACTGTAAGGGGGCGGATTTGATTCCCAGGTAGGACACTGCCATTGTAAGATAATTCTTTCTTTTTTTTAAAGAAAAGAATTACCAACCCATGCGCTCAAACAAGTTTTAACAAACTATATTACTAAATCGGTGCGTTGGCTACGCAAAGATAATTATTGAAAGGAAAGATGGGAGCCCGCACTCTTAATGAATGAGATATAAATTATGAATGTCTACACAACAAAATCATTTTCATATTATTCCTATTTGGACAAAGAGACAGGCATGTCTTCAAACAAGACACTGAGGACAGCTTATGCCGAAACATGTCTGTCTCTTTGTCCAAATAGGAATAAAATACGCTGAAAATGATTTTGTTGCGTAGACATTCATAATTTATATCTCATTCATTAAGAGTGCGGGCTCCTGTCTTTCCTTTCTATTGTATGATAATTAACCTGAACTCAGGTTAACATATGTTTTTGATTCATACGTAGACAAAATTAAAGGTTTGTCTGACAGGTTTATATTTTATTTGTTTTGCTTTTCAACATGCCTGCATATCTCTGTGTCTCTTCCCAGACTTTTCTCATATACAGCTGATAATTTACTGAAGCAGTAAGCACTTAAAGATTACAGATTACAACCTGGAACTATCAAGAGAATCACATTACTTCCTGTGAATTACTGTCTACTTTGCTTTTATGCTTATGCATTAAACATAAATAAATACCGTTTTCACAGAGCTGATATTTACATTTTGCCCAAAGTCTGCAGAGGAGAACTGAGTTCCCTGATGCAGAAAAATAAGTATGTTACACCTTCTGTTTGAGTGGTCACATCAGAGGTCACACCTACAGCCACAGCGCTTGCATGAATGCTGGGCTATTACCCTGGGAAAGGGAATGTGCACGTCCTCCAAGGTAATCCATCCCAGCAGGATCCACGGCGACAGCACCAGGAAGTGCGGAGCAATCAGGTGTGAATACATCCTGTACCCTACCGCAGTCATGGAAAGGGGGGTGGGGGGTAAGGAGTTCACCAGGATGACCAGCAGCAGCAGCAGCAGCAGCATCATTAGTATTCTGAGCCCCGCTTTGCCCTCTAACTCCACCAGGTGACTCGCTAAGGTTATTTCCTGCACTGAGCCTGTCCAGACATTTCTAAATTAGAGTGAAATTGAAAATTGATAAAGTTCCTGGTCACAAGCATCATAATTTTCCCTGGTAATGTATTATTCTACATCAGGGATGTCAGAAACCTATTGAGAAGGGAGACAACAGCGCAGCCAGCTCAATGTGCGTTTGATAAATTGATACCAAATTCAACCACATAATTCAAGACTGGGTCCATCAGAATTTCTTTTATTTTTTGCTGCACTGAATCTTTTCATTCAGGAATGTTCACTATTTGTAGATTTGAGTGATTTAACATCTCATACACATTTAATGAATACATATTCCTAGATAACACCTTGTGCAATCAAATAATATTGCAACACCTTTAAATTGTTGTGATTTATCTCTGGCATATGTGCTTTTGTGGTATGCAGTGGCAATGCTTTGTTTGAAAGAGCAAAATTCAAGAAGGTTTTAAACATACGTAAACTTCAAGAGATTTTTAAATAAAGTTAATGGGACATTATATATTCAGATTGACGGTTATCATTTTAAAATGACAGCAATTTTACATGCTGAGAACATCCTGGCCACATAACGCACTGACAATGCGATAACATACTGTGTGTAGGACAATGCAGTCATCTCCACAATATTTTGAAAATGAAAACCCATAGAGCCATATGTTTTCGTTAACACGTTTTTTTTGTCGCCGCGCTGTGCCAAGCGCTCGTTTAGTACACACGCATGAACACGCACAGCTTCGCGGTTCAGCGGAAGCGGCGCTACAGACGCTCAGTTACTCGCCTCCCGTTTCCGACATGGAGGGTTAGCCCGCGCGGTCGCGATCTTTCGGGGCGAACGCAGAGGAGCAGACAGGTGTGCGCTGTTTAATGCCGTTTCCCCGGAGGGGAGCAGAACTACTACCATCGTTTCCAGGATGGATGGGGACAAAAATACACTTTCACAAAAAAAGAAAAAAGCCTCTGTTAACCTTTACTTTGGGATGAAACCAGAATTAGAACAAAGAAGCCCGTACCCTTATTCTGCACTATATGTGCCTTTTCATTGACTGAGGCAGGGGAAAATCACGGAAATAACGGAATTTAATTTCCTACTCCTTAATTTAATTTGCCTCTCTTCTAGATTTCATCAAATGGGAATGCCATAACATTTCTTGCCTTTCAGTGAGGAGTACAATTAAAACGGTGGAACTGCGGGCCGCTTTGGAGAGGCCTGAATAAGACTGGCTTTGTCAAAAGGCCTCGCTACAAACCAAACCTGGCAAAGCGCGCATAGTTATCACCGGTATTGTTTATTCATTGTCCGCCTGTGTAGAGTGCTTATCGCCACCCTACAGTAAATGGAAAGCATGCGTGGGTGTCTCTCCTCTCATTGTACGGTTTTCATGGCAAAGGCATTCTAATGCACCCCCCCCCCCCCACCCCCCACCCCCATCCCCCACAGAGGGAACGCGAGAGCGCGCTTTGTTTCGAGAATAGTTGAATTCAGGTCTGCGATAATGAAAATAACACCTCTTTCACCGTTAATGGGATGCGGTTTGAGCCGCGCGTCGACGCCGCGATCGGCGCGGCGGTAATAAGCGGGGGAAGAAAGACGCGGCGGGCGGGCGGGCGGGCGGCGCCTCTCTGGAGCCGAGGCCGCTTCTTTGAGGGTTTATTTGGGAAGGCGGCGGATGCGGATGAAAAGCAGGGGAAGTGAACGAGGTTCTGTTCATACGGAAACGACAGGGACCCTTTCCGCGAACCTCCCGTAACTTTCGTTTCGACAAAGAGACGTGTGTTCCACGGAGCTGACAGATGTGGATCCATTCAGCGGCTCTGGAGACGCGCGCGGGTTGGGCGGTGACAGCCGAAGGTGAAGACCGCGGTGCTGAATCTGTCAGACCGGCGCACCTGGAGGAGGCGCGCGGGGACTCTGGGACTTCACTCAGGACACCGGGAAGCAAACTGAGCCGGCGTGACGTTTGCACAACTGTTGCACAGGAGAGGACAGCTTCCAAAAACCAAGTGACACCCGCTTTCCTTCTGTCCCACTGGACTGAGGATGCCATAAAACTCAAAAACATCACAGGCAGGTGTGGACAGCAGTCCTCCTCAGTGAGGCGTGGACTCTTACTGTCTCAATGTTACGGCTTGGCTTCCTTCACCTTCAGACAAACAACCTTCTGCAACAGACTGCTCTCATCGCTGGCTTCACAGTAGTAAGAATCCGGACCAATTATTACCAAAATTTTACACCTTAAAAAAACCCCAGAAACCATCCAATGCACCTTATTGTTTCAACTACGTCATGAGCAAAACATGGCAGGAGCAGAAAAAGAAAAAGCCAACTTAAGACGGATGCCCAGGGTCATTAGAGAACTACTCAGAATGAGCACGACTCTAGCGTGGAACCCGCCATCCTGCCCACCTGCGCATGTCAACCATTCCTTCTCCTGCAGTGAGAAGAACAATGTGCTTCTGCCAATACCACCCACCCAGAGAGCTCACAGCACTGCAGTCTCCTTCTCAGGCTTTGAGATTGCAGAGCTAGAGCGACCAAACAGATACAGCAACTGTACTGTCACACTCTGTGCTGTCACATCCTCCCACCCACAAGCACCAATACATGTGCGCACACACACACACACACACAGATACACAAACACACACACACGCACGCACACGTACACATACACACAGTGCATACATACACATACACTGGCACACACAAACACACAGACACTACATAAATACGTTTTTTTATTGAATTCGTTTTTTGTTGTTTTATTTTTTTTGGTGGGTGGGTGAGTGCATACTGCAGGCTATCAGCAATAATTATTTCAGCTGTTAGTTAGTGACCTTAGTTTTCCAGGTTAAACAGCAACCTGTGATCTGTACAATTTATAAAAGGGCAAATTTATTTTTTCTAAAAGGATATTAATACTTTTTTTGTTAAATTACAGTCATATTCGATGTGAAATAACCGGTGCAAAACCTACAATTGACTGTTAACATATTAAAAGATATCCATCGTACTGTATATTACAGACTATACACAATACTTCTTTTCTGTCCAAAAATGAATCTGATTTCTGATGATGGACACATTCAAGGAAGTCTACAGGTTTTTTTTTTATTTTGTCATTTTCACTTTTCAGTCAGTTTGGTCTCAAAATTGTCTTTTTTGTAGGAATATGAAGATAACAGCATAATTCTAGGCCTCTGTAGTGAAGTTCACCAAACCGCGTTGCATAAAATATAAATGACACATTGGAAAGATATTATGTTTGCACACAAGACATGTTTTCCACCCTCAGAATAAAATCAATATTGCATGCTGCAGAATTCATATTCAAAGTTAGAAATAACAAAAAATAAATAATGGTTTGTTCTCCAAATTTTTAAGTATGCTGAATCAATACTCAAAAATTAGTATTCCTTTCCTGAGTGCATAAAGTTCCCCAAGGCCTGAACCTGTATAGTTGTGCAGAATTCAAAAGGATGGACTTTGTGATATCTTGCAAAATAATTATAGTATATTGTATTGAATATTACTTACATAAATAAGTAAAAAAAACAATCTAAACAATTGTCTGCATTTCAAACATGGGAAAACTATGGAAAATCTATTTGATTTGCATTAACATTTTGGTGGTTAGTCTACGCTGCACGAGTATCAGAATGATATTGGTTTCTGTCTGAGATTCTGCAGCCAAGCTCAGTTCTCAGACTGCATCCCTGTAGGAGCAGCTCTGAAGCCGAAGAGCATACAGGTTGTGCCTGCAGTGTATCGCTTGTTTGCATCTGGAATTGCGGCATGCATTTCAAAGGCCCGAAATCACAAAGGTGAAGCTACAATAACAATACTGTCAAGAGTTTTCACAAACGGTTCCAAACATTCCAAAGCATACGAACCATAAAGACGGCTCGCTTTCAAACCCGGCCGTCGAAAGTAGTGAAAGTACCCACGCTTTCTTTCCATTTCAAAGCTGTTCATTTAATTCATTTAACTGACAGATTTACAAGTGAGAGAAAAGGCCTAATGAATCATTGAGTACCAGTGTCTCTGAGAGCCGGTTTATATTTTATCTTTGGAAGGGACTTCAAAATTACAAACAATATTATATTTCCCTGATGTTTTCTTGAGATGCACACGTCGAGCCTTGAGAGATATGGTTTGAACAATATAATACTCCAGCAACAGAGATGAGTACCACAAGAAAGAGAAAAAGAGTTCCACCGAGATCAGGGGAACTGGCTCCACTCTTGTTTTGTACTGCAGGTAAAAAGGCCACCTGTAGAGCCCTCTCAGTTCTACCAGTTATGGCTCACAGACCCAGAAACACACACAGCACACACAGCAAATCTTAATTGATAAATTATGTCTAACAGAGATAATTCAACTAGAGCGGTTATGGATCCATCAGGGACACAACGTAGTCGATGATGGCTGTTTCAACACTTTGGGTTTTATTCTGTGTAATTAAATGTATGGGGAATGTAATGATAAGTGTGCCAATCTTCTGCCCATTAAGCAAGTGTTGACACTGTCAGGTTAATCAATCACCATCCTACCTTACCAAGCACTCAGCACACCCATTTTCACCCAACCCTCTACACACTGTTCATCCTACCTCCACATTCTGAAACAATGCAATTTTTCTGTTAGATATCACAGTACATCACAATAAAACGCCCTTGCAGGCAACATGATACAATCCTCATTAGACACTAAAATTTTATCAGGCATGCAAATGCCAATAACAAATGGACTCATCATCTGAATGTTAAGCAGCCCGACTATAAGTTATTCCTACAAGCCGCAAAGGTGGCTGAAAGCCAATTAAAAATAAATAAATAAATAATAATTATAATAATAATAATTTAAATAATCATTATTGAAAATGAATTGACATTTTTGAAGACCATAGTTTCAAATGTTTTTGGAAAGGTCACAAATTGACTCCCTCAGCAGCAAATAGCACTGATCTGACCTGACAAGGTCTAACCACTAGTGGGAGAAAGTTCCAGGGGGTCTGTTATATTACTGAAAACAGCTTTTTTAAATAAGGTTAAATTGTAATGTATACACTTACATATTTATGATCATATATATAGACGGGTGACAGTAAAAACGTAAATAAATGAGAGGAGAAACATAATGAATGCACACGCTTCCATACAGGTGTACTGCCTGATACAATTAAGCAATTAACATCCCATCATGCGCAGTGGCATGTATATAAATGCAGGGCAGGCCCAGTTGACCTCGATTTTGGATCAAGATGGCAAGAGGAAAAGATCAAAGTGACTTTGAAAGAGGGTTTATTATTGGGGCATGGATGGCAGGAGCCTCAGTGATAAAAGACTGCTCAACTGGCTAGTGTTTCAATAGGAACAGTGAGTAAAGTGACATCTGCATTAAGATCTATGGGAAAGACATCAGTAAATAGGGTCAAAAATTGTAGGGAAAAACGCGTATATTGGATGACCATGTGGTCAATGGCTTTTTCAGTGCGGGTCTAAGAAAGCTTTCAGTTTCTCATCTGGATTCTAGGCCTATGATTGCCTTTGGCAATCTGTTAGTGGCATTTTAAAGCATAAGGAGTTGTGCTAATGAAAGTCAAGGAAGCCATTATAAGTCTGAGAGATATGGGTAAAAGGTCAGAGACATAGACCATAAATTAACCATGGAACATCATTAAGACTCCCCCCTCCAAACACACACACACGCATACACAGTCGACCACCATTCAAATAAATTCTTAAACTGCAGAAACACTGTACTATTGCGTACTAATTCTGTTCATTTTTGTGGAACAGTCAATCATGCTCTATGCAGCGACTTTTAACTGCAACCTCTGTTGCAGATTAGGAAGGGCCTAAGGCAAGCCTGTGCTCTCCTCCAAAGTACCTGATGGGTACTTTGGAGGAGAGCGCCTCCTTTACGCTTCGCTATCGGGCTCACACAGGCATGAGGCAGAGGACGTCGCTTCACCTGTAGCTCAACAGGTGAACTGCGAGCACCTGCTCAACCAGTGGGAGGCGCTGGTGTGCGAGGAGACGTCCTGGCTGGCTGAAACACTCCCTCCCTGGGCAACACGAGCACCAGCCTGCAGGGCACTGGCGCTGCCCTGATTCAACACCAGACCATGGGGCCCATCCATCCACCAGAACAGAAACTTAACAGGATGAACCACTCAGCAGCATCTTTCCCAATCTTAGTTCTATCTCACAAAATGCTAGTTTACACATTAATAATAAGAATGCCATAATAATAATAATAATAATAATAATAATAATAATAAATATTAAAGTGGTGAAACATAGGGAACAGCGAGCAGAAATATCCCCTGGGACCACATAAAAGGTGTTAAATTCACTCACGTCATTTACAATAAGATCAGGGTCAGGGCAGCCATGAGAAAGCAGCCCTAAGCAGGATGCACATTAAAGGCCTGTATGCATGAATAATGCAAACACTAATCTTTTCATGTTCCTCTACCCAGGAATAGAAAGAGGGATGAAAGGGCGGTGTGCTGGGGGTGGAATCACGGACGGGTACAAAACAGCTATTAATTGTTTGATTAAGTGAGTTCGTTCCACCCTGACATAACAAGGGATGAAAAATTAATTGAGGTCCACTGAGGACTTGCAAGGGGTCCCAATTTCAACTCCTGACCATCCCATAATGTGACAGGGACCCCGTCGTTTAACACAAAGCTTTTAAATTAGGCTGAACCCAAATGGCAAAACTCCAAGAGAGGTCTCCTCAAACTGCTATGTGCTTGTCAATTGCAATGAAGTGCTTCTGCAATATGTTATATGATTTTACTTTCCCTCTCTCCCACTCTCTACTTTATCTGGAACTAAAGATGTAAACTAGCTTCATAGCTACTTTTGGGACTTTAACATGTACATTTTAGCAGAAATCTTCATTGTCATGCATAGTTCTTCTCAAATAAATAAATAAATAAAATAAGCAACTTTGCGAAATCAAACAGTTCCACAGGACTGAAAATATAAAACCCTCTGCCTAAACCAAAACATATGGAATCACACAAGCACACACAAGAACAAGACCTGGAAGTGGTAGTAGTAGGAGCATGACTACTTCCTACTAGTGGCCTTGTGTACAAATACATTAACAAAGCTGTACATATTAATGTTCCAGTGGTTAGTAGTTAACTACATCAGTTAATGCCAATTCATGAGACCTTATTGTAAAGTGTTACCGATAAGCTTCTGAGCATGCCGATTCTTGAGCATTAATAACATTCCATTTCTACGTGCAAGGCATCAAAGGTATCAGTTACTTTTTAATATTATTTTACAATTCCAGCCTTGCTGAAATTAACATTGGTTCAATTTTAATTTCTGACAACTATCAGCGATACATTTTAAGTTATGAAAATCCACTTCTCGCACTTGAAAGGAAAAACAGCACACAAGAATACAGATCCCTCATTTAGTCAAGGCATAATTTTCTTTAAACATTTTCTACTGGCCCTCCCTGGTGAAACTCCAATAAATATTGTCAGAATTAATTGCTGCCGCAACATTTTCAGCACTATTTGCAACCAAGTTCACTCTAGGCGCACATTATACCACTGATGGCTTCTGTCATAGAAATCAGTGGCTGTGCAAAAGAACCAGCATTACTCTAATTATTTGATCCACTGAGCTAAAAAGCCAGATGCCTTATATTACCTGAATTCCAATTACCACTTTGCGGTTCTAACAATATTATTTCAACAATTGTGGAGGGAAAAGCACCCTGAATGCAATGACTGCTGTGTACTTGATGGCAGTGCATTTTGGATATGAAAGCATCTCTTTTCAGGTAAAGTGATTTTATTATGAAAACACTTCACATCTACAGTTCAAAGCTTTGAAATTCCTTTTTGATGGTGGGGTGGGGGGGGGGGTGTGAAAATATTTAAATATTTATTTTCTAAAAGCAGACGTCTCATGTTCCACCGAAGCTTCAAATTTTCAATAAGTTAGGAAAAGTTGTTGGTAAATGGAATAGAATTAAACATGGTGTAACTAAAACAGCAGGCTTTTTTGACAAACCAGAAAAAGAGGTAAATGTCCTTCATTCACTATGTGATTGGCTTCAGAGGCCTAGATAAAATCAACATTTGCCCTCAACTTTTACATAACCTTTAACTGTAAATTAAATTCTACTTCTGTCTACTCGGTTTCTTGCATTAATTATGGTGATGGCTAAACTGTGTTCTTGAAGAAGAACACCTCTATGTGACCGACAAATTTAAATTCTGGGCCTAGAATGCACAATGTAATGGTGAACGAAGCAGAGCAAACTAACTCAAACCAGGCTGTTAATTCAATTAAAAACCATATGTCTACAGTAGGAATCTACACTGTGGCAGAGCACATAATATTCTGTAACTTTGCAAAAGCACCATACATAGTGGCAGTTGGCTCACGTGTTTCCTGTTGTGGCATATTCCATAGTCATATGCCTTAGTACTCCTGTGTTCTATGTCTTCACTAGTCCATACCAGTATTACACACCCTGCTTCTACAGATCCCGACAATAATCAGGACCAATCAATATTGTACTATACTTCCTGTGTTCAGTTGTACGGCAATGCAGAAGAACCTAAACCTCTGATTAATCAAGCAAATACAAAGTATGTTCTCATAACAGCTCTCCTTGTTAGATGGTAGACCTTACCGTAAAGTGGATACTCTGAGTCTCAAATTATTAGTGAACAGCCTCTTTCATGTTCCCCCCTTTTTTCACCCACAGGGAAAACAACATCCTTGGATCAAATTACATCAAATCAAATTTACTCAATATGGCGCCATTACCAAGAGAGGCAGACAGTATTTTCATAGGAAATGATCGAACGGGAATGATAAACTGATGATATGGAAACACAAGAAAAGAGGAAAGAAAATGTTTAAAAAATATTTTTTTGTTTGCAATAGCAAATAGTTTGTGAGTTAATCTGTAAGGCATACAACATACATTTATCTTCTTTGCATATTGCCAATTGCTAATTATTAAGCGGATCATAAATTATGTTTAACTGGCCACAGCACATGAATACAGTATACTGTATGTTACCTAATTGTTGAGTAGCAAATTTTAAAAAGTGCTGTGAATGAGTATTGGAGTTGTCCACTGAAAAAGAATAATGGTACAACAATAAGTGGGATTTACTCAGGTAATGCATATATTGATATACTAAAACAGTTGACCTACAGATTTTTCCAAAACACTTTTCAGGTCTCAGTTCAATGGTAACAAAAAACAAAAATGTCAATGGCTGTTGATATGAAAAGTTTATATTGTGTAAAATGTCAAAAAACAAAACACAGAATGGACTGACTGAAATAGAATCGCTATATAATAAAAATAGACATGAACACAGACCTGAATGGATACAATATGGTTTATTAAAAAGTGGAAGACATGCAAGCGTATGTTGTCTTCCGCTTTGTGCTCAATCAACAGCAACTCAAGGACACCGCAAATGAGAACCGGAGTACGTACCGCTCATCATTAACACAAGTCACAATTAAGTCAGGGAACATTTGGGAAATAAGACCACATGAAAACCAAAATGTTGCATGGTGTCACTGTTCCTATTGAAACTCTAGCTAGTTGAGCAGTCTGACTGAAGCTCTTGCCTTCTTGATCCAAAGTCAAGGTCAACTGAGCCTGCTCAGCATTTTTATACATGTCACAGAGCATGATAGGATGCTAATTGCTTAATTGTATCATGCAGTACACCTGTATGGAAGCATCTGCATTCGTTATGTTTCTACACTCATTTATTCTGGTTTCCCTTTAATTTGTCACCCATCTGTATATAGCTATTCACTGGTCTGAAAATGTTAGGTCTGGCATGATCACTCATGGAAATCAGATGGATCCACTTATGTTCTCCTACATTGTAAGCAGTAGGCCTACTGTATGTGTAATACACTTTTGCATAGTGTCATAATATTTTTCAGTGTTCTAGAAAATGAAGGCATGCTGTGGTGGATCTTGCATGTTTGCCTGATGGTACCAGGGAAGGGTACAAACCCACCCCTCCCCCATCCACAAACCAACCCCCTCCCCCTTCCACAAACACTCACGTTCGAGAGTTCATAATTGCAACTTCCAGCTTCGAGCAACAGCCACCCTGAGTAAACTTTGTGATTAGACATGCAGTGCCATCACTCAGCTACCATCAAGAGCAACATCCTTCACGTCAGGTCATTTCAAAGCGAATAAAACTACAGCCAACTTTCGGAGAAATTATCTACAACTATTCTCCTCTTATCAGTTAAAAGCCAATCTTGATGGATTAAAAACATCTCTTATAGACAGAAGGGGAAAAAAAACAAAACAATTGTTGGACCCCACAGAGCAACTTCAAATGAAGCTTGGTATCATGGGCTAACCCACTACGTCTGTTAATCAGTATGATTAACCTGCCTCTGCTGATTTTGATTTCTCAACACAATGAGTCACTGCCACTCAGTTTGATGGAAAATCTATCCTAACAGTCCCCCTCGAAAAAATACTCCTCCACACTACTCCTGTCTGCATCTTCTGAAGAAAAAAAAAAAATACGATGAACTATAAATAGTATAAACTATGAAACAGAAAATCCAGCTAACATGACAGTACTCTAGATGTGGTCTTGAAAAGGCAGTGATAAAAGCCATTTACAAACATTCCTATTCATTTTTAAGGAACACATTTTTTGTTAAAAACATGTACTTTTGGAAGGCTGATCTTTCTCTATCGTCATTCTTTATACATTCAATTTATTATTATTATTATTCATCAGCTGTTACATTTAAATGTCTGCCACAAAAGCTGTTTTCCCTGGTATATCACTAAAGAGAAGATTAGAATTTTCAGGCATGGATGAAAGGAAGCAATATAATGGAAGGAACCCCATCTAACCTTTGGTATCACAACCTCATACTGCAACCTTTCAAAAATAAGAGGAAGTACGTGTTTTTACATAATTTTAAAATAAACCATGTTGACTGTACATGTACTTGTAACAGAATTTGTCCAGGGAACTTCATGGTCAAAGTATTAATCACTGCAGTGGAAAGAGTGTATTGTTGGGTAACAACACAGCCACAGCATGGAGCATTGTGGAACAGTTTAATTTAGACTGTGGAATCTTCTCATCACTGTGCTTTAGGTTTGAGTGACTCTGGCCATTGTTCCAATCATTGTCACTGTGAGGCAAAACAACCTTTTTCATGAACTTTCATCAGCTTTTTATGCACTAGCAGCTGAAGCTGAATTACAGCCTGACATTTAGAGTATATTGAAAGTTTTTCAACCACTGTCACAACATGATTTCATAGCACGAAAGAAGTAATTAATATTTTTTACGATTTTTTAAACATTTAAATACCTTTGGCACATCCAGTTGTGCCATTGAAAATTAGCCCTTAGCATGGTAATGCAATCCTTATAAGTGGTTCACAATGCAATAATGGGAAAGCAATGTGTCATACTATATTTACCAGACAGTTTTTCCATATGATCTGTGACAGTGCACTTGTATACTATCTGCCATGTGCAATCATTTCGTCATTTGCACACCACTGCGGTCCTGAGTAGCATGTCATAGCTCATTTACTTGTGCTAACTACAGTGGCCTGCCACTGCATTCAGCTTCAGTAGTTAGAGACTGTTTACATACTATTCTTATGGGACTTTTGGGTGAAAATATCACAGTGGGGGAAGGGGGAGTGGGGTGAGAGAGAGAAAGAGAATGATGGAGAGACGGTAAAAAAGTGATGAAGAAAGAGGTAGGCAAAGACGTGATGTTGAACAGGAGTGGACAAACCATGGGGGGGGGGGGGTCGGTCTGTCAGTTAGATATGATGCAGGGATATGTGTGCAGAACACAATCTTTACAATGTGATGGCATGGAGGCTCGAGGGGAGATGGTAAACCTCAGTGTTCCTTATTGACTTTTTAATAGTTGGGTTTCTGTGTCTAATGGTTTCTGTATCTTACTGAGGAAAAACTGATTTGCAGAACATGCATTTTTAATCTGTAATTCCACTGCTATCAGGAGGGCTAGCAAATGCTGACCTCAGACTTGTTCCACAGGGAAAGCAAACCGCTTCAATTTCAAGCAATTCTGTTCAATTATTTTTTTATAACCACAATTTTGTTTTTACAAGCATATTCACAATCGAATATACAGTGCACTCCGAAATTATTCACACCACTGGTAAGATGAGAAAAGAAAGCTATATAAAATAAAGTCATAACACCAGGTTCCAATGTACCAGGTTTTATGGTCAGATGAGACCAAATTTTAGCTTTCTGGCCATGCACAACAGTTTGGCATCGGAAACTGGTGTGTGTGGCCAAGTTTGGAATTGGATGAAGGACACTGATGTTGAAAAGGATGTCATATCTATTATAAAATACGGAGGAGTATGGGAGAATAGTCAAAGATCCCCCCCCCACACACACACATCTTTTGTGCATAAGATTTACATCACTACCTGCATTATATCATTTATACAGTCCTCTTTTCTCATTAAAGGTGTGAATAATTTGTGCTGTATATCTGACATTCTACTGAGCTTACTTACTCATTAATATTAATATTAATATTAATGTTAATATTTAATCTTTTATGAAGGAGGGGAAACATTGAATTAATTCTGACATGTCTGTCACACCAACAGTTCAGTCTTATACATTTCTCCATATTGAGAACTAGAAGATCTAGAGAACCAGTAGCTAAGCGGTCAATAATGTAAATTTCTCCATTGTTAAGGACAGGTAAAACGAAAGCTTCATAAAATCTTAAGCAGCTCAGTTTGACAGACAGCTTTACTTATGTTGTTACTTTGTGCTTTCATTATTTCGTTCTTTTGGAAAAGTATAAAAGGAACAACATTTCTAACATAGCCCATAGTACAGCTCTGTTAACACCTTAGCCATTAAGTTAAAGGGCCTGTAGGGATGGTGGCTGATCACTGTAACGGATGGTAGTAGGTGAGTTTATACACGCAATTTAAAAGGACCCTATCAAAATAAATCTGGGCAATGAGTCAATGTGTGTGTGTGTGAGTGAGTGTGTGTATGTGTGTGTGTGTGTGTGTGTGCATTTGTGCATTGTGGTGTATTTGTTTACGCACGTGCTCATTTTCTAACTCAAGTGCACATCTAAACAATGCTACCAGCTGTGGTCAAAATAAAGTGTCCTGGCTATACAAGTGGAATTTGTATGGACTTCCTCGCTGTGCTATGCATGATGATATCGAGGGCTGGAATCAATCAAATGCACTTAGGGCCCTATTTTCACAGTCGAGGTGCAGTTCTAACACTAACACCCTAATTAAGGGCAACAGAAAATTAAAGTAAATCTAGCTCAATTTAGGTAATTCTGTGAATAGACTGTAGTGCACCTGTGGCGCAGTTGCATAAAAAGTTGGTTTAGGGAAGAATAAGACATTTTAGCCAAGCAGATCAGCCGCCTTTTCCCCACTTAATATCAGTGCATTAACGCCAGTGCAAACTAGCAATTTCCTCATGTCTGATATACTTGTCCAAGACATGCAGAGTTGCCACATATGCATTTACTGCACATCAAACAAGCCTCCTCGGGCAAATGATGTTGTCAAGACAGCCTGTGAAATGTTATATTATCATTTGTATTACTAAAACATGTTTATAGTTAGGGTAAAATGCTTACTGTATTACTTTGTGAGTCGATTGCCAGGAGCAATCACCTTAGGTCAGCCATTCTGAAAGATGGGCAAAGGCAGACGGCATGTTTTCCATTTGTGCACTGTTTATTAGTAGAATAAGGAAAGAGTCAGCGGATGCAATTTGTTTCCTTGACAAACTTGATGTCATATTTGATAACAACTTAGGCCTAACTTATCTATTAAATTCAGCATTAATTTGCCATTACGTAAATCTCGAATCTCATTTTTTTTCTCAAACTGCACAGCATACTGTTGAATTAGGCTACATTATCCCTGGACCTACCATTTTGCTTATCTAAAACTCATTACATACAGTGAGAAATCTGTACACACAGTTCACACTGTATTTTGTGCTATCAGTAGCCTCCTGGTATGCAGGCTCAGTGATAAAAGGTGCAATAAAGAACCATTTCTGATGCTGATATAAGCCTGTGAACTCACCTTATTAGCTCATTACACCGATGACTGCAAGCACATAAACAGTGTTAAACTGCTGTATGCATCTATGTTCAGTATACAATGTAGAATGTTTAAGTTCCCAAAACATTTCACCATTAACACACACTTTTAATTACCCCTTCTGGATTTTTGAAGAAACAGTTGGTACAAACAAAATGGTACATTTTCAGGACAATATTAAACTGTATCTCTATGTATATATGAGGCGTGAATGTGTGTGTCTGTACGTGAGTGTGGGTCTCTGTGTGTGTGTCAGAGGGGGTATCCCCCCATCTCTTTCACTAGCAGTCAGTTTTTTGGGAAACGTGAGAATTTTGTAACAGTTGGTTAGGAAGTGGGCTTCTGAGTCCTGCATCTAATGTAGGTCTGGCGTTCCACATTTCATCTCTGGTTCTTTTGGTACATTCAGTTGTCTTTTGGTTTTTGAATTTTTGATTATTTTGGGACAAATACACTGTGGCTTGGTATCGTCTTTCATTAATTTCTTGTGTGACTGCCCATGTCTTTTAAAATTGTTTTAAGGTAGTTGAACCTCATCTTTAGATAAGACGCGAATATTTGTTATGACTTAATTTTCATCTGGTTTCGAGTTGTACATTTTTATAAAGGTTGATCCAACAGTTTGCTCTGCCTATCAATGGATCTGTCAATTTAACTGATAATTGATATCTTTGATAATAATTACCAAATTAATTCAAATAAATATATTTTTCATGTTGGATAAGTGTGGTGTTTTAACTGTTGACACACTAGTGTTCGGTATTCACAGTGCTGTACATCAAATGAGGGTGTTAATTGTTGAAACCACTGGGTTTGGAAAATTAAACATTTCAATTAATCCTCACCTTGCTGACAGTGGACTGTATGAACATACTGTACGCTTGCATGTACATGGGTGCATTGTATGTGTATGTGTGCATGCATCGTGTGTGTAGGGTGTTTGCTGTGGGTCTTGGGCCTTACTGACCCTCCAGATGTTAGATATTGTGACACACGGTCATTGTAAAGGCGTGTTTGCAAGAAGGTTTAAAGCTGTTCAAATATTCAGATGATTGTCGGAGGACCTGTGAGGAAAGTATAGTATTAGCTCTAACACAAAGACTAAGTTCACCATGTCTGAAGAAACTGCATTACAAAGTGCACAGGAAAACCACTGGGACACATTTAAAAGACCCACCTGTCTTTCAAGTAAACATAAAACGGAAAAAAAGTTGGGGAAAATAACTTCAAAGAACAGCCCCCCAGCTACCCGCTCTAACAGCTAGCCGACTTCTCTCCAAAGGGACCTTCAGACTCAGACTTCTTAACAGAACCTGTGAAATAGGCGCAAACCGTTGAGTATTATTTTAAAAAAGGAGTTGGATGTTGATGAAATGTAGGATGGTAGGGTCACCTCAAAAAAAAAAAAAAAAAAACCTGATCCAGATTCACCATATTCTTACAAGGGATTATTACGAGGTTTTCCCGAGGTTTACGCCCAAAGAAATGCTGAAGCCAGGGCTAGGAAAGAGGACTGCGCTCAACGGAGCAAGAGACCACCGGGCCGAACAGCGCCGCGTTCAGGCAGCCGTGTCGCCATGAATCCACTCCGAGCCGGGCAGGCCGCGGATCAATCAGAACAGTTTAAAAATGGTACTCAGCACCTTTCGGGGTTAGGGGTAATGTCACCGCTATAGACTGGGTCACTGTCCAGAGGGTGCGTTTATAAATCAAGCCGATGTACGCCACGGATTTTCAGGATCAGTTCCAAGCCCGTGAGTCACCCTGAACCTTACACGGCTCGCCTGCTAATGGGGATCAGCGTGTATGACTGTGATATAAGGGAAGAAACAAGAGGACTTGTCTGAGGTTGACAGTCCCGTGACAGGTATAGCCTGCTTGGTTACAAAGGATCAAAAACTTCCTTCTCACAGGTTGTGCAGTAAGCCAGGTGTGCCACGAGCGAAGATAACTCAGCAAGTGGATTGTTTCATGCTGAATTTCACATAGTGCATGGCCAGGCATATGTGCCTGTGGAAGGGATTCGATTTAACACCTTTTAGTGAGTTCCTTAGCTGCAGAGCTTTCCGGCTGATTAGTGTTTGAAGTTTGGAGGCGTGAGGGTTTACAATAATAACCTTAAGGAGTGTGGGGTCTTTGTATCCCAAACTGTCATCAAGGCCAGACTAAGGAAGGACACAGACTGCTCAAGGGGTCTCACTGCCAAAACTGGGCAAAAAAAAAAAACCCTCCAAGAATAAAATCTGTCCTTGAGTTATTCCTGTCACCGTTACAGTACACTTCATTATGGAGCCGAGCAGACACACTTATTTCTGAGTGACTTACAATGCAGACGCAAGTGCACAGATTAGCGATCAAAGTGCAGTAATTCTCAGCAGAAGGAGGGACAACGACTATCTGGTTTTCATTATTTTCAGCTTAAGTTAATTATTAGAAGCTAAAATAAGAGATGAGTCAGGATGGTCGCAGAGTGTAAAAAAAAAGAATCTCTGTGTCTGGATCTACTGCAGGTATATTTGTTGCAAACAATGTTGGCTATTTTAATACCTGTGACCTTGGAATGTACACTGCCTAAACCTCATCCTACCTTGTTTTGGCTTTGTATGGTAGGAGTGCAGAAAAAATAGTACAATAGAGTCATTAAAATTTTTTTTTTTTTACCCATATTACCTCTGCTTGAAATGTCATTTATGTCAGTAATCCAAGTTCATCACTGCAACCTATCCAGTCAATTCAGGGGAGCGGACATACAGAGGCTCTCCTAAACAATGTGTGATGTCAGCCACTGCTTCACTTCACTCTGCAATTTGAAGCTTGTACATACACTCACCCGGATGAGAATGATTCATGTGCAGCATGTGCGTATAGACTATGGGTGCCCTATTGACTGTAAGAGGTGGAGAGTAAGACACAGGCTTCCCGATGACTGAAATCCCTTACTGTCCGGGCGAGGCTACAGCCAATTACGTGCCGTCCTGTGGAGACGCCAGCCACAGTCGGCTCGGGCACAGTTCGGGCTCAACACTGGACTGCCGGGCCTCTCCACACATTGCAACACAGCCTCCCAACAGCCTCAGCACTGTGGAGCCTTTAATCGATTGACATACTGCACTGTACAGACAGCAGAGTAAGTGCCTCTCTCACCTGTGCAGATTATGGCTTTCTCCCATATGCACGGTGCCATAGTCACACAGCCTCTAGCAGTCAGCTTTGGAGCTCAGGTCATTTACCAGCACTAGGCGGTTGCTGAAACAAGCATCACTTTGGTATCAGGTTTTATATGAGGCTCATTTCGATTCTCTTAAATGCATTATGTACCATATTTAACAAGCTCAACAAATGTGTGTTACCTCAATATTTATTTGATTAGTAAATAATCTTGTTTAGGAAAATTACAGCATGTTGGGTAGATCTTGTGTTGAATTCTTTTACAAACCATTGCATTCAGTGAAGTGGCTCACGTGAAGGACCTGGTTCAGCAGTACAGCAGCAGGGGATTTGAGCATGCAACCTGCTATCTACCAGACCATTTGCCTTTCTATTAGCCTTTATGATACTGCCTAGAGCATCACAACAATAGCTCTTTGTTGCTTCAACCCCACAGTGCTTTGCAGTACTCCTTGAACCATAGCTAAGAGCTACCGGCAGAGTACATGAAAATTTGCAACAGGCTATTACTATACTGAATTGGGACCTGCTGCTTGACTCCTGTATCAAAAAAAAGACACTGGGCATTGGGCAATAACTACAGCCCTCTGTATAGAGAAGGGAGAAAACGAACAAATACGAAATGCATTTGATATGATTCAGTCGGACTCCACAGATTAGATCAGCCTATGGCTCTGTGCCAGAATCTGAGGAAACTGAGGCAGTTTTGTGGGGGGGTTATTGGGGGGGTGAGTACATCAGTTGTAGACCGGCAATGTACACTGTTAGACCACTCTGCCATATAATTTCTAGTGCTTTCCATCTTCAGAAAACCAAGCCTCTTTTTTATTTTATTAATGTTTTTAATAACAGGTCCTGGCTTCATGGCTGCCGTGGAGGTGAAATGTTTCAGGTCTGTGAGCTGGAAATTAAGTCATGGAGGTATATTGCAGGTAAGTGATCTACCCAGAGAAATCAATATGGTCTTAGTGATTAAACAGACAGAAGAAAAAGGGGCGAAAAAAAAGGTCATGTCATAGAGATCGGTCGAGAGCAAGATCGCGTTTTTAAAGATGTCCCCGAGGCCTTTATTTCCCCTTAAGTGCATTTAAAGGAGGAACACATTCGCACGGGGGAGTTTGAGATGGCCTTTTGAGCGTCGGGGGCGATATTGATTGGCTATGGCCTCCCCTCAGCAGCCGAGGTTGGCGGGAGGCTGATTTTGTAGCCAGAGTTTGTGAAGAGGAATGCGCTTGCGGAGCAGAACGTCTCAACCCACCCAGCTGTGCTGATATTTCAGACTGATGAGAGACATAAACAGCCCAGTGGGAACCTTGGCAGCCTCTCTGCTCCCCTCCTTCTATTTTTTTTTTTCTTCTTTCTGATCACACCAGCCATTTCCCGAAATGAGTGCCATACCCCACGAGCTCACGGCTCCACTGGAGCCATCACCGCGGGGGACACCTGCTCATCAGTCTCAGGTGACAGTTTTAAAAACAACAAAAAGTTTTATCCCCCCCCCCCCCAAAAAAAGGAACTATATAATCTGTAATGACAGAGATTTTAACAAAGTTTGAATTTCAATAATGGGGGTAAATTAACAGCTTTATATACCAAGACGCTAACAGTTTACAGCCAGTCAAACTGTGACCTTAGCTTTGGCTTACAAATAAACGTTTTTGAATTTTTTTCTTCCTGAAAACCATGTTGGTTATCACTGAACTGTGCTGACATTTAAGAACAGTGAAATAAAGTACAAAGAAAAATACTAGGTATTTTTGTCTGTGGTTCTTATTTTTTTATTTTTCCAATGATCAGAACTTGCCAAAATGTAGTTGTGAAGACCTAATTTTCTTAAGATGCATTTATTTCCAGCTCAAAGCTACTGATAAATTGTCATAAAATCTGGGTTTTGATTGTTTGTTGATTGTTTTCATAATATTTCCTTATTCAAAACCATTTTATCTATTTTATTTCCTTCGTGCTGCTTTGTTCCTGTTTAGCCGAATCAATAGATGTGATTAGAAATTGATATTGTACAGTTACAGATATAATACTGTTCGCTATGCTTATACAGAGCTTTCACATGAACAGTAAACAAAGCACTTTTCCAAAGGAATTCATAAATTATACTTCATTAAGTAAAAGGCTTAAATAACTACAAAAAGAATAAGCAGTGCCTTGTCAGATTTTATTTTACTGTAATTATGCACTGAAAAGCAATGATTACAAGAATGTAGCCCCCAATGTTCCTTCTCTGTCAATCAAAAGGAAACAAAAGAACGACAGGCAGAAACATTCCTTGTTTGATTTTTTCTTTTAAAATGGTAAACAAGATAAAAAAAAAATGTAATGTACATTCAGGCTGCCCCTAGGAAAAAAAAACAACCTGAATGATACATTTTTCATCACCCCCATTCTGCACCCCCCCCCCCCCCAAATACTTTACAATCTCATGATCCTGTCTGGGGACCCAGACATAGCTTGTTCTCTGTAATCAGAGAGTCGCTTTTCGCTTTTTATCCAAAATAAAACATTGGTTTCAGAGGTAAGATTCATACATTAATATTTCTTTAAACTAAATTTCAAAGAAACCTTGAGATAACCTTCATGCTAATGCCCCGAATCACTGTGGTTTCTGTCTATACATAGTGAGTGGTGGGGGGAAAAAAAAGATCAACACACGATAAAAACAGCTTTCATCTTTCTCTTGGGGCACAAGAAGACTGAGGAAGAGAAGTCCCTCAGTGGCAGCCCATGATGAAAGAGCTGAAGGGGTCTTGGACACTGTAAGCTTTCAGTAATTTACTGCAGTTATTGCTATGGAAATGTAAGCGCAGTAGTAGTCCAACAGCCACACAACATTACATACCTGTCCCTGTGCTTGAATTTTTTTTTTTTTTTCTAGTAGCGTAGAGGTGTGACATTTTGCTTTTGCCAACTTACAGATGGCACACAGCAGAACACTCTGGCAATTGGGAAATTTTTTTGCAAAATCCTGCTCTTTGACACTTATGTTAATGGCCTTCTCATGGCCTGATCCTGAAGGCCTGCAGAGCATGCTAGTTAGCACTTCACTGACCCTTTGCCAAGCCCCGCCAAAAAGTGACACCTTCCTTGGTTACTGTTGCTAACTCCGTCAAGCTTTCAGAGGAACTTTCTGTTGGAAACAATACAAAAACTATTGGGCTTACTGTAACCTATATTAAAATACAGTCAATTAAATCAAGGTCAAAAAAGTTTATGAGGAAGCTTTCGTGGTCAAACTACATTGACATCATTGTCCTTGTTGTCCTTATCTGTGATTAGCTGGCCAGCCATGGCTAGTGCCAGTTTCATCCCAATCACCAATTGTTCACTTGGCGCACTATTGACATAATGGTCTGCTGTTCATTACGGATGCAGGCCCAGATCCTCACTTGGCATTGCAATGAGTTCCACCATCTCACACTTGATTAGTTCATTAGCGTGTACTTACATTTAAAACATTTTGGTAGTGTGAACTTGATTTGCGTGACATCAGAATGACTGACGAGTACACGCCGTCTGTGTTCACAGCTGTTCAAAAGGGACAGATATTCACTGACGTATTCTATTATGAAAGGGTTGTGTATGTTACAAAATTTTTGTCAGTAAATTGGACAACTTGCTAGCAAACAGGAGGTAAGGGTGTAAGGTTGTATAACAAGAAATACCTTGTGGGGCAAGTGAGACACTCAGTGCTTAATATAATACTTAATGTCATATATTAGAGCAAAACATTGAGATTGCACCTGTAGTTCAGTCTACACCAGGTATCTACCTGTACCCAGGTGCTCATAACCAGGTGACAAGAAGAAATGGAACAGATTATAATTAAGAAAGGCTTTTTAGGCAAATGTTAGTAATTTGCTTCCTTTAACATGAAAATTACAATAGAATATTTTTTTTAAATAAATGGCAGATTCTGTAAGAAAGAAGTCTACCTGCTCCTTTGTAAAGGATACCATGTACGTACAAGCATCAATTTCCACTGTGAAACCATATAATTTTTATGATCACCCAAAGACATGATTAAGAAGGATTCTCAAGTCACTCCTGAGGTATTAACAAGAGTGTATTTGCACACTGTATTTAATAATACATTACTGAATAGCATGGCATTTCAATTGCACAGAAGATTGGCACTGAAGCATTTTGTGCTGCATGAACAATAAAATCGGTGGCACAGTACAGACCTGTAAATGCTCCCTCTATGACAAAGTAAGGAGTTGGCTCTTTAAATATGCAGAATCTGCAAATAAATTCTGCACAGGTCCTAAGATGTGACACAGGGCCATATTTACCCAGCTGCTCATACAATGGCTTCAATTTTGTTTGTCATATAGCAGATGAAAATTCTCTTTGCACATTATTGCATCTTTCATATTATCCCCAGCAGTAATCTTATGTCAAAATAATGGAGGAATTTTGGCCTGGAGTCTTCCACAAATGGCAGTTAGTGACCCAGTTCTGCTTGTAATACACAATCTGTCCAGCAGGATAGAGGAAACCGTGATACATGCTAGTGGGTGCAAAGCAAGTCTGTTAAGTGGGACCTTTTTCCTTCCCCCTTCTTGTTATTTCCTGTCTCTCTCGTGTTGCACTACAGGCTCTTTTGCATAGATTTAACAGGCTTACATTTTCAAAATATAATAAAGAAGTGTGAGCCACAAGTTTTGAGAATACTCTCTGCGAGTCTCACAAAAGCCTATGCTGAGATCAAACACCATATTCCTTATTAACCCCAAGGTTTACTGAATTTATGCATAAAAATCGTCACCACAGGAGTCCCTTCAGTCACATGCAGGACTGTCCCTAAAGTGTTTCCAGTGAAAACAAAGGATCAAAGAGATAGGGAAATGAAAAAAGAAATACCGAAAACAGCTATGAGCTTTGGTTCACAGCAAAAAGAAGAAAAAAAAGAATAATGTTCTCATGAATTCATTTTACACAAATCAGTTCACCTCAAAAGCATTGAAAAAATGTCTAAATAATGACCGATGCAAAGTATCTTTGAATGATACAGACACAAAGTGCTGACAGAACTGTATTAGAGGGTAATAACAGAGAGATGATATTGACTGAATGCTACAGAATGTGGCTGCAATGCCTAATTGACTCGCCCGTTAATTTATCTACAGTCCTTCTGGACCATTTCTGAATTACAGGCTAATCAGCTTCAGCTTTGTATTGTTTTCTCCTTTCGCACAGTTTGTGTGCATCACTGGCCGTGTTTCCAGTAAGTGCTGAGTGTGCCAATGAGACATGAATGCTGAAGAGTCAATTGTCTGAGGTAACCTTCGATATCTACTGTACAAAGAGAAATTTTACAACTCAAAATGCTTCACATAAAAATATACCAAAAAGGGCAATAAAATAGAGAAGCAAATAAAATAGAAGTTAAAACAGAAACAACAAAATGATGAAAAGACAATATACACTGAGAGAACAAATATTAATACTAAAAAAACATGCGGTTTAAAAAAAAAATGCTTAAGCATGAAAGTATTTTGAGAGCTATTCACAGCTTTGAAGAAATTTTTACAGATGATTTTGAAAGATGTGTAAAGGCTTGACTGTCTGCCCATATTCCTTCACATTAATGAAAGGAATTGTGCAAACGGCCAATTCATAATACAGCATAAGATCTCAGAATGTGGAATATAGCAATACAATGCAGCATAGCTCTCAACCATCATTTTACCCGATCACTTGTACAATAAATACCGCCCCCCCCCCCCCAAACTGAGACAAGTTTAAATATTTTTTGTGATTTTGTGTTCTAAAATGATAAATCCAAAAACTGTTCAAAAATAAAGAAAGCATTAGCATATCCATTTCTATCAGATCTCAGTGCTGGGTTAAGCATATGAATAAAATAAAAACACATTTGAAAGAGAAGCACCAGCATCCTACTGCCCATATCAGTTTTGCATTTTTGGCATAAATAGATATTTTATCTGTTGGCATGGTTTCTGTGTTTATCACCTTTTTAGGTCATTGGAATAACTGTCCTGGTTCTTCTATTTTTTCTTCTTTGCAGAAGAGTGCTCTAGGAGGTGATCTGCCAGGCGGAAATACTGCCAGAATATTTAGCTGCCGCAGACAAAATAGGCGAATACTCTACGACCACAACTACTATCTACTACCAATTACCAGAACTACCACTACTACTACTATTAATATTACAACAATGACTACTATGACTACTACTACTACCACAAGTACCATAACTACCTACTTACTACAACATTACATACTACAACTACTACATGAACTACTATTAATACTACAACAATGACTACAAACTACTACTACTCACAAGACCAGAACTACCACTACTCTACATAACTACAACAATGATTGTAACTACAACTACCACTACTACTACTATTAATACTACAACAATGACTACTATGACTACTACTACTACCACAAGTACCAGAACTACCACTACTACTACTATTAATACTACAACAATGACTACTATGACTACTACTACTACTACCACAAGTACCAGAACTACCACTACTACTACTATTAATACTACAACAATGACTACTATGACTACTACTACTACCAAGTACCAGAACTACCACTACTACTACTATTAATACTACAACAATGACTGTTATGGCTACTACTACTACCACAAGTACCAGAATTGCTACTATTACTACTACTACTGCTACAACAATGACTACTATGGCTACTACTACTACTACTACTAGCCTACTACTACCACTACCACAACTCCTACTACTTCTACTACTACTAATACTTGTACTACTACTACTACTACTACTACTACTACTACTAATAATAATAATAATAATAATAATAATAACTTTATTTTAATAAGAACACTCCAATATATTAAGAATAAAACAGGTTAATCAAAAGTTAAACATTAAATCAGCGTTAAATTAATCTGAGAATGAACAAATAAAAAGTGGATGAAATAACAAATTGAAAAATAAACAGGGGAGAGAAGGAAATTTCAAGAGCGTGATGGAGAGATAGACAGAGACAGACAAAGTACCAGGAAAATAAAAGCCTTGCACATGGGTAAAATGTGTGAAGTGATAGAGATGTCATTTCATAAAAAAATGCTTTCTGTAAAAGTGTGTCCTTAAAAGGAACTCAAAAGATGAAACTGATTTCGCTTCCCTAGTTTCCTCAGATATGTCCAGAGTCTTGGCCCTAACAGCAAAATCACCTTTAGTTTTAAGGCTAGACTACGGAATGGACGGAAGAGCAGCAGGATAACTTGATGCCAGACCTTGCAGTGCTTTGAAATAATCAGTAAGTCAATTCTAAAACTAACTCGTAGCCACTTGCCACTTTCGTGCAGGTAAGACAAGTTAAGTTGAAAAGCTCTGCCCTCTCTCTGGATGCGGAGAAAGCAATATACTTTTTTATTTTGCCAAAAATGAAGAGTTCTACAAGAAATGGGTTTTATTTCTGGAGCCAACAGGCAGTGTAAGATTACAATAGCCCATACAGTTAGTATTTGCAGTGCCCAATTTTTGCCCGGTACTTGCCGTAGAACGTAGAATATGTGCGCAGAATACACGTTCACCCTGTTTTTGTCTGTCAAATAGGTCACAATAAAATTGTGTTCACACTTTTCTGAGCTGGGTACAATTGAGGAGCTGGGCAGAGAACTGATGACACACTCTTTAAAGTGGCTATCATATATAAAAAAAGGATATATTTTATGCCTTGTCACGATGGAAATATTGATTCACTGTGCTTGTGTTCTGTAATTGCTCCTCTATATGCAATTTTATACTGGTGGTGTCGGTGGATTTGGCGACTGTGGTGACTGGTGGTCACAAATATTTATTTTCACACTCCAAATACAAGTTCAATTCGAAATGAAGCTATTACAAGGAGCACATCGAGTGATCAGCATATTTCGGAGAAAAAAGACCAAAAATTGTTATCTGTAACAGCAGTATTGAGCAAAAATAGCATAAAGAAGAGCAATTACAAAACGCAAACACATTGAATCAATATTGCCATCGTGTCAAGGTATAAAATATAACCCTTTTTCATATATGAAAAAATTAAGGATTGACACTTTAAACAAGGTCTTTAAACAAAGTAATAGTTGCTTCCTGCAAGGTCAGAAAAGAACTCCGCTCACATCTTTAACCGATTTATGACAGAAGGGCATTCAATTTTAAAAAAATATAATGATTCATCGGTGTTTTATTTGCCTTCCATTTAGATTCTGCTTTTCAGCATTCCCTTTTAAGAGCCTGGGTATTTCCATTAATACAAGGTAGAGCTCGTGGTTTTGACTTCCTCTGAGAGGAGTAATGGAGTCAAGTATAGATGAACATGCTTCATTAAAGAGCGTAATTAAGTCCTCACTGTGATATAGGGATGGCACTAAAGCAAGGTTTGTTGCTATGAAGGCCGCAGTGAATTGGCCGCAGAATTGGAGCTTAAGATACGGATGCGGACAGGTGGACAATACTTGGAGTAAGGTGAAACATAGGTGTATCAAATAAAACTGCCTGGTTGTCAGACACACAAATATCTTTAATCTCAACATTGTTCAGGAGGAGGCCAAAAGAGAGTACTAGATGGAGAGTGTGGCCCTTTTAATGAGTAGATCCACTCACAGATTGAATGAGGTAAAAAGACTCAATAGGCTGCATAAAATCTGTTTCCAAGTGCACAGGATGGGCAGCAGAAATGGATGTTAAAATCGTGGAGCGCAAGGACTCCGTCATTGTTAGGCATGATGCAGGGTTCCATACACCGACATGACTAATAAAGGAGCCTTGCTATTTATTAAATGATTTTAAAATGTTTTTAAAATGATTGAAATGATGGAATACTACTACTGCTGCTGCTGCTACTGCTACATTGACCACAACAAAATTGATAAATAGACATGTCTAACTACACTACAACTGATATAGACATTCAGCTTTTATAGCCATGCACAGCCACGTGCAATGTGTTGTACAGAACAATGCCTGAAGTTTTCCTTTCACCTGGATACATCTTTTTTATGTCCCCCAAATCACTGCATGCATCGCCGGATTCCAGAAGAGAAAGACAGTCGCTTTGTTAGACCGCAGTGTTTGCTTGGATCAATTCACCAGCAGGGCAGTATGCATTTCTCCACCATCAGAGCAGAAAACCTTGAAGGCAGGGCTGGGTCTTCTGCACCATAATTATGCCGCCCAACAGAGAAGGCAAGAGAGCATTGTGTCTTTCACTCTCCAGCGGCTTATTACATCTTCAAAGAGAGTCAAATGATGCAAATATTCCAGTCAATCGTCTCGTTTATAGGTGGGTGACAGCTATATTTTTTGGACTACAGAAAAATCGACTTGTTATGCAATAACCCACGGGATTAAAAAAAGGGGGCTTTTTTAACCACAGAGACAAATCAAAGGAAGGCAAACAACAAAGAGGCAGCAAGAGCATTTTCTTTTGGGATAAATGCATTACTCCTGAACAAAACCCGCACAGTAATGCAATCGTTCAGTACGAGGAGCAGAGCGCACCCCTGAATGAGGCGACTAATGCGAGATGCAAGGTGCAGCTGTGGCTGACAATTATTTCTAGAGCTTCAGGGGAAAAAGAGTGCCTCCAACTTTTTTGTATTCCTATCTGCTATAAAGCAGAAATATGTCAAGATGAAGCATAATTACAGTATCCACAGCAGCAGAGAGGGAAAGACCATTTTTCTGGCAACGCCCTTGTTCTTGTGCACCTGAGTCCCTGTACTGAATATAACAGCTGAACCATATCTCAAACTCACTGTCAGGACAGCCCTGTCATGCCAGCTAATCAGAGGTTTTGATTACATTTCATCGTAAAGACATCATATTCACAGTCGGATAATATCCAGCAAACTTCCATCTGACCTGCATATTTTTATAAGATTGAAATTGGTTTCTAAAACAGCTGACGATATCCCCAAACACCAAATATCCATGACTATCCATTTGCAATACTGTAGTATACACTAGAACACAGAATTTTAGAGTACTATATCTATGTCTCTAGTTATCAATTATACTAAGTACAGCAAATTACAGTATTGCGTCTACTTTTTGATAGAGGCTTCCTTTATTTGAATATTTGAATAAAAGTGAATGAGAAAATGTGAACATACCTGTCTGTCACTGGAAGACAGACCAGAAGTGGCCCTAATGACCTTGATGGACAAATAGATTTTATATATTTATATATAAGTTCATTTTTGTGAACTGCCAAGAGCAGATCTGGCTCATGTCAGACTGCTGTGCCCACATGCACACACAAACACACACACCCATACACCCACACACACACAAACACACACATTTCATGGGATTCAGTTTCCCACTAGATGCTATTCTTCGGAGTCATTTTGGTCACACTTGCTCTTTATATAACGTGTGGAAACACAGTATTTTCAAACTGCAACAGCCATTTGCTTTGTGAATGACACAGTCACAATGAAACCGTATTCATGGATGGCAGAACAAGAATAAGGTGATAAAAATCTGTCTCACCTCAACAGAGAAAAAAATCAGTCAGATCTACAAAGGAACAGGACTGATGTTACTAAGTCAAAATGAACGAACACCACCCTCAAAAAAAAAAAAAAATCAACACTCAATCACAAATATCAGGAGGATTATTTGTTGGCTGATGGATTGTTCGGTAGATGAGATTTTCTGTTCCTGATAATTTGTCTGATTCTGAAACATGGTCGTTTTGGAGAATGGCTCTTGATTTGGTCTGACGTTTGATTGGCATAAATTTGACTGACACTGCACCCATAGCAAAAAGGGTTATCATATGATTGGCACAGAGAAAAATGGCCTTCTGCCCATGTCTGACACCAAGCATGATGAGACTTGACCCGACTGAATAGTCCTGTTTTTACCTCATGCATAGCTAAGTATTTCTCAGTCCAGAAATATTAAGGGCATATCTAATTATAGCACCATGTGTTTGTGTTCCTGTTGTTCTCTCAAATAGACTGCAGTAAGCAGGAGACTTAGCTCAAAGCTTACACTCAGAAACACAGATAACGCATATGTGCGCATCCACACACACACAAGTACAAGGACACAAACACACACACACACACACACACACATATACAAATGCGCACACACACAGATATCAAAGCATTTTTTTTTCAGTGCGCACAAGCACATCCTTAAGGTAGTTTGAGAGGCTGTTCCAGGTGTGTGCACGTGTGTATGTGTGTGTACCTATTTGCGTGCGTGTGCGTGCATGTGTGTTCTGTGGATGTTAGAAAGTCAGCGCTAGTTCTCTTTGAATCCAACACTCCACACCAGCCCCATCCCCCCCACCTCACCTCCCAGCCCCAGCCACCCCCAAAACTTTGACAATAAAGCTACATCTTACATGACATAAACTGTAAAAAATAGTATAACTACAATGTTGCAAGTATTGCAAAGAAAAAAACAAAATGCAAAAACGTTTATTTTACTCCTAATACAAAAAAAGCCAGAGATAGGTATTTCAGGAAGAAAAGTATTTCAGGGTTGACTGAGGGCTTTGTTATTCCTGTGAGAGCAAATCACAAATTTGCCTTTCATTATCCTTTTTAAGCCGTTATGCCAAATAAAGTCTGTTAAGCAACTCCCATATTATTTTAACCATGATTCAGGGCAACCGTGTGGTGTTCATGTACCTAAAAATACCAGATATTGATAAAACTAGCTATGTTAAAGACAAAGTCATAGCCAGGTGCTGTTAGTGCAACACAGAAAAACAAATCTTGTTGTTTCCCTATTGGATAATCCACTTGAGTTCATACTGCGCTCACAAAAAAAGAAAAAAAAAGAAAAGAAATCTCAATCCTGTTTGCGCATGAAATCTTACTAGAAAATGCTGCAGTGGTTCATGGGCAGAACAACACCGATGTGTGTCACGAGTTACCCACAGGACACTGCAAAAGTTAATCGGGCGTGTTCATTCTTCATGGGAGCCCCAATAAACTTGTATTTTTACCCGTTTAAGCTCCCAGCTACTATAGACGATCTTCACAAGGCCGAGTCGCATTGCCTGAAGGCGGTGATGTTCCGTGGGCACGGACGCAAGCTGTGCGCTTAATCAGAGAAACAGGGCCGAGTCCACCGAAGCCTATCCCATCACCCTGTAAAGTGTGTAGACCATTACGTATCCTTCCTTCTGCTGCGGAATAATTATGATGTGCTTCTGAGAAAAGGTGAGGCACCTCTCTAGCGACCGCAGCAGTGCAGTATAATGGGGAAAGGAACCGGGCTTGTAACCTAAAGGTTACAGTCTTGATCCTCAGGTGTGGCACTTACCGTTGTACCCTTAATCAAGGTACTTAACCTGAACCGATTCAGTGGATGTTATGTATTTAAAAAAAAGAAGTCTCTCAGGATAAGAGCGTCTGCTAAATGGCAGTTAATATAATGCTTGTGCAGTGGCTATGGCAGCCCAGGATTGAATCTCAGGCTGGAACTGAGGGATTGTCTGTCTGTACTTAGTTCAGGACACACATGCCAGTGTGCACCCTCAATAACCCTCTCTAATTGACCAAAGGCGATGTAGTGATGGGCAAGAGCCAACAGTCGCACCTGGGCAGAGCAAATCCGGGCGAGAAATATGTGTGCGTGTGTGTGTGTGTGTGTGTGTGTGTGAGGGGGGTACACAAGTAATTAACTAATTGCAGCTTTAAAACTGTAAATTATGCTGACCTTTTGCTTTCATTGAGATAGGCAGAAAAATCTTCAGATTAAATTAGGCAGCTGAGGATCTCAGGCAGTGCAGTAACTTCTCCCCTGTTTAGCCAACAGCCATTAACATCATTGCAGAGAGCATTCGTAAAGCAGTTGTTCTGGACTTTAATTACAATCTCCATTAAAATAAGTCTGTCAGATGATAATTCAGAATATGTCCACATTAGCATAGTGCTAATAATGTGCTTATTAGCAAGTTAGTTGGAATTCTGCTAGTTAATGTCTCACTGATTAATGACTAAAAAACTCAAATGATTTAAAAACTCTATGATGCTTTATGTATTGGATTTCACCTCGATTGCATCAGATTAACATATGTTTAAATCCAATCAGTCCATCTCTCAGAAATGTGATTTTTTTTCTGTTCACAGGAATAAATTTAAATTAGAAATGAAAGGCCTTTATTTTCATCATATTTTCATATTACGGTGCATTTTTTACACTACAGCGTAATCATTTAATCAGAAATTAACTAATTTTATTTTCTCATCAATTCCAAAACAGCAAGAGATCTAAAGTCACGTTTGTAATTAGGTGGGACTACATTTGCTGGCAGAATTTTGGAAAATTTGATTTACTTAAATTGATTTGAAAAGTGGGGTAGATAAAACATATGTTCATTTAAGTGAACATTCTGTCACTCCAAGGAGTCCAAGGAAGTTTTTCTCAGAAGAGAGACATGCCCCAATGCTTCTCTCCTTCACTCTACTTTTAGGGAACAAGTACTCTCAAACAGGCGGAAGAGGAAGAGGAGGTACTGACAGACGAAGGCTAATAAGGTGAATAAAGCCAACAAAAAGAAAGTGTGAGGGTGAAATTGAGGTGGGAAAGGGAAAGAGGAAGAAGGAATTGCTGGGAGGGAGCATTAACCCAACTATGCAGGAGCTGAACGGCTTTAACACTGTAAGGAGTAATATCCCTAAACAAGCAAACAAGAAATCCCACAAAATAAGTGACCTGTCTCCTGTACAATTTCACCAGTGCAATGTTTTTTTTTCAGGAAGAAGGAAATTTTGATTCAAATCTGGCAAGGCCCCATCCTTACCTCTGAATGGGTGAAAAGCAATAGTACTGGCGAGCAGGAGCGAGAACAGCATTGGGAATCTCGCATTGTAAAAGAAGGTCAACCTTCTGGTCTTGAATACAAATGAACAGCTTGCTGATTTTGGCAGTAGTGTGGTATCATGGTTTGGGATCTGAGTGTGGAACTCAGGGGTTGTGGGTTCTATTCCCAGCTGGGATGCTGCCTGTACCCCTGAGCAAGATACTTAACCTGAATTGCTTCTGTATAATTGGATTGTATGTAAGAAAGAAAATGTAATCTGTGTCAGTCGCTCTGGATAAGAGCATCTACTGAATGCCGCATTTATATATTAAGAGCCAATCAGTGTTTAGCCTGTTAGTTTCTGACCCAGTGGATATTGTTGATACATGTACATACAGGCAAGATGCAGCAGGCAGGCTTTTTATACTAAAGTAATCATAAACGGGTCCAATATGATGTTTTGGCAGCTGAAAGTCTGGATATTTGTTTTCCATATTGAAACTGAAATCAAACTAAGTACAGATACTCTGCTGCAGTTGAGTATCCAGAAAAAAAAACACTGCAAAATGAAGATATTTTCAACTGATGTTTCCACAGATCAGAGAAAGCGATCTCTGGGGAGCTGAATGTTTCCATTCTTATTCAACATTTCCACTTAAGCCAGACTTTGTCAGTCTCTGCTCTCTTCATTGATGCTAGGTTAAGCCACCATGGTTTTAGCTCCCAGTGTCATATGACAGGCACTCCTAATATTTTTCAGCTTACTGAGAGAACATTATCCCAACAGCCCCACAAAAGCTTTGCCGGGGTACAAATCTTGACATTGTGGTCTTTGGTGACATGTTAAATACCCTTCTTAAATCCCTTTCTCAATTACCACCAAAACAAAATTTCTCCATCTGATAAAAAAAAAAAAAAAAACCTTTGTGTCTGAAGGAGGATATTTCTATTGCCAGAGAAGCGGGACTGGTTCCTGATGCGCAGTGTCACTGATATTCCACAGCATGCGCATAAAGCCACAGCGCTGGCAGCTGTTCAGCCCTCCAAATCCTCAACCTCCGCAGCTCTGACCCATCCGCTTTGACGTCACTGTGAGGATTAGATGCTATTCATGTAAGCGTCCTCACCAGTTAAAAAAAAAAAAAAGAAAAAAGAAAATAAAAACTGCCTTTCACAAACCCAAGCATTTATGCATACTGCTTACGGGCTACAGGCTGAGAGAAGTGCGCTGCATGTCCCCTTGTAGATTCCCCACAGCCGACAAAACGCATCAGAGAGAGAGAGAGTGAATCCTCGCCATGGGGGCACTCAAGACTGGGATCCCACGATGCAAGGGGGAAATGGCCTTTCCTAGAGCTGGGACACTGGCTGGCCCTCTGATCATGTTCAGTGCGGGTGGGAGGGAAGGGACTGCAGATGCCAGCGCACGCGGACACCTGACAGGAAGTGCAAGAACTGGATGAAGGGCAATAAACAAAATACGCTCAGGTGGGTCACCAAAAAAACCTGAAGAAAAAAAAAAACATTTTGATTTTGAAAGTTAAACGAGCCAGGAATCCTGGAATTCTGCCAGGACATAATAAAAATAAAGAACCTGATGTACAGATCTAAGCCCAGTTTTGATAGAAAATTACAAGTGAATGCGATTGTTAGATTCCATCTTCATTTGTACCCAGTGTCATACACAGGGGCGACATAGCTCAGGAGATAAGAGCGGTTGTCTGGCAGTCGGAGGGTTGCCGGTTTGATCCCCGCACTGGGAGTGTCGAAGTGTCCCTGAGCAAGACACCCCTAACAGCTCTGGTGAATGAGAGGCATCAAATGTAAAGCGCTTTGGATAAAAGCGCTATATAAATGCGGTCCATTCGTTCATTTACATACCGATAGTGCTACACCAATATTCCACAATGAGATTACTATTGCTAATGTACAATAGTCATTTTCAGTCAGATTCATGACCTGATAGTCATCTGTGGGCTGCTAAGGATAGATACCGTGGTACCCAGGGTGTTGGGAGCAATACGTATCCTCTTGTATGCTAGGACAACACAGAGTCACTGCATTTCAATGATCAGCTCAAGAACATAATAAGTTCAAGAACAGTGTAATGATAATGCCCTCCACAAAGGGCTAATGTGGAGTCATCACTATAATACAGTGCATATAATTTATTGCAAATACAGTGCTCTCCTAGGGTATGGTAATGGTAGTTAAATTTGTTGTTTTTGCTATATATTTAAGCCATTTGAATATATGAGACAAAAGTACAGGTAATCTGCTTTTATTTACAAGCATATATGTTTTACTGTTTCACAGAAACGTTTTGTTTTTGTATTGAGTCCCCCATTTCTTCTACTGTGAGTCTGGTTGGCCCCATATTAATCTGTGGCAACAGGAGGTTTGGAGATAAACTCACATTGACAAAGAGAACATTGAGGTGGGGAGGTTTTAAGGTTTAACCACAAATTCACACAACTGGGTCCATGGTGCTTAACAAAAAATTGTCTTAGATCATGTCAAACTTTAATTAAATAAACTGCCAACTTCAGGAAAATTAGCTGTAGAGAAAAACTATTATTGAAAATGGGCTCTCAACAGTCTACTTGCCAGTTGTTATTCTAATTAAAGCCAAAATGACCAGAGATCACAATCACACGTGGCAATTCTACCCTAAATTAAGCAAAGGCACTGCTTCCTTTTTTCATTAATAGTGAACAGTCTACACTTCAGTGGTGGGAGCAACTCCCTCACAATACTGGCAGTACATTGGTTTACCACTAGATGCCAGCACAGTATTCAAAACCATTGTGCACCTGAGCGCTGTTTTATTTGGTGTACAGTAGAACACTTCAGACTTGTTTCCATGTGACAAAATTTCTTTAATTGTATGATATGGTATGATTAAGAAGGATGTATCTTGCTTTGAATTTGTATTGTTTCCTGTTTGGTACCTGTTAGAGCAAACAACCACCCCCATCGCCCAACAACTCTCTCCCAGGGAATTGCTTTAATCCCCCATTCACACTTAACGCACTAAATTAAACAATGCACATGAGAGATGATTGTATCAACAGGAGTCAAAAATTAAAAGCTGTCAGACATTAGTTTGCAAATGTCCTACTTTGTGAGAGACCTGTTGTCTTCTGCCACTATTCACAAAAAAAATTGCTTGGTATGAGGCTTAGGGGTTTAACCGCTGATGAGGTTGTCATAACAACACAGTGTGACATTTGGAATATAAAAATAAATATGGTAATAGTGATAATCTTAATAACCATGGAAATAATTAATGGTAATTGAAGGTATTTAAATGATAATGGTAATCACAATAACAACAGGAACCATAAGGAATGTGCATATTTTTTGTAGTAACAAAGGATCACATTCATACATTCATCGCACATTTTTCTTTGACCTGTAATGTTGTAATCTGAGTGATTAAAGGTGTATTCACTCTTTCGAGGTATGCAACATTCAGCCACATCTCTCTACAATGCACTCAGCCACATGTCTGTACAATGCATTCGCCCACATCCCTTTTCCACACTCTTTAGAAGAAACGGCAAGATTAAACATATTTACACAGGGATAGGAACATGGTATCTGTGGTATCAAGAAATCATCATTGTGTGTATATATGCTGCAAGGGAGAAATTCCATTTTTGGTTACCATACATATTAAATTCTAATTATTAATTTACACAATTTAGTCTTCTTGAACTTTTTGCACACTGTGTGTGAGGAAGACTTGGACATATATAAATATTTTTTTTTGTTTCCAAATGTCAAAATATTTTATTTATCCAATGAAAATTGTATTTATTGTTGTCCCTGGCCATATTTTATCCGCAACTTTGTGAAAAAGTGCATTTTGTGGCATTTTATCACCCTTGTCACAAAATGGCAGGAGCTCAGTGGCCATCAGACTTCAGAGAAAATTAGACTTTTGATTTTCAGGCCCATTTCATCTGTGCACTGTATTATTTATTTATTTTATTTTTCTGACAGACTTGTGACACAACTAAAATGGAAAAGCGAAAAGGGGTGGAATTTTCGGCTGCGAGGGCAGGAGGGTGGATGACAGTGAAGAATCACACTATGATTTTCCCAAAGTGAAAGACGCAAAGCTGAGCTGCTCAGCCAAGAATGGCATGTCAATGTATGTTCTGATTTTTTCATACCGCTGTCCAGTGTTTCCCTGTTCATCTGTGTTAAAATGAGGCTTTAAATTGTTGTTGTTGTTCTTCTTCTTCTCTTCTTCTTCTTCTTCTTATTACTATTATCATCATCATCATCATTATCACCAGACAATTTAGGAAATATTTGTTTGGGCTATGCCTCCAATTAACCCTAGCAAGTATTTGCAGTTGCAGACAACACAAAATCTTTCTTAATTTTATGTGGAAACTTTCATTCTAAAGCTGAGGCCCATTATGCATGTAGATCCCACTGTCACTCTAAACCAGGGTTGCACAATAAGGGCTAATTTGTTTCAGGATTGTGTGCCAACTCTTTTAATTATTTAATTAGCTCAATCGTATCTTGATCTGACATTTGTATACACACCAGCTACAAGCACGGTCTGAAAGCGTATTCTAAAGACTTTACTGTGATCAAGTACAGCACTGCACCAGCTTAGTTTATAAACTAAAACTAAGGTAACAGGTTGGAACAAAAACCAGCACGCAGACTGGCCCTTGTGCACCCTTGTGCTGTAGACCAATCAGAGGCTTTGCTGTGTACTAGCCAATCGGATGTGAGTTGTGCACATTACAGTGCAACCCATCTGGGTAATCACCGCTTCATAGCACACAGCACATGACATAACTTCATAGACTGCGCTGCCTCGCCTCGCCAACTGCGATGATATATAGATGCGCGGATGTGGGGCTGCAGTAAACTCAGTGGTTTGCATGCTTGGCGGCTTGGTGAAGTTACTGAAGTCACTGACAGCTCCTGACAGCACCTTGGAGGGAGTGCAGGAGAACAGGTATTGGGGGAGAACAAGTATTGCTGAAAAGACATAACACATGACTGTGCATTTTAGATCTATATTTTTAAAACATTTAAATTAGAGGGTCCCAAAACCTGGGAAAATAAGATCTTTTTCTCTGTACAGCACACCATCCGTCTCGCAAGCCAGTACAAGTTTAACACATTGCGTTGTCGCTTACCATATAGAAGTGTGTGTGTGTGTGTGTGTGTGTGTGTCCACACACGTGTTGGTGTGCAGTACACCTACTAAAGCTTCAAAAACTAAGCAACTCCCTATGACAGCCTTGTCACATTCTAATATCATGAAACAGAGCTTTCAGATAGAGTTGAAGGGCTCACACGTTTTCTTTCTTTTTCTAACGGACATATGGTCTAAGCCACGGCTGCAGTGTCCAGGTGCTCTCATTAATCTTCCCGCTTGATAAAAAGCTGGCTCTGAGACGTCAGTGTTCATCGGGGACGGAGCGCGCGCGAGCCGACTGTGACGCCGTCAACACGCGGCGCGGGCCTAGCGCTGACCTCGTGAGACCCGACTCCTCGCCGGAGCAGAGCTGACGAACGCGACCCGGTCTGTCAGCGCTCCTGCCGTTATTGCAACAGTAAGGGAAATCCAAAAATAGGACTGTGGACTACTGATGAAGGCATGGCAGGTAGCTGAAAAGGGGGAGGAAACACTATCACTCTGAATGTCTCTCAGTGACACTAGGTTAACTGTAGGTACCAGGTATACCAGTTTGTAGCTCATAACTGACTTTAAACAAATGTCTCACCATCTTGTCTTTGAAAATAGACGCATGGTGCTCTGGCAGCGCGAGCTGTTTTCGCATACAGAATTTAATCAAACGCTACCACTCACTGCAGAAATAAACAAAATAACAGCACTATAGTATGTCCAATTAGCTTGGCGGTAGCTAACACTTACTGCCTTTGAGTCTGTCTTCTATCTTTAATTAGAGTCTAACTTGAGTGTGAATGACAAATGTGCTCCAATCTGCTAAAACTGCAAAACCTGAAAAGCACTAACACATCTTCCACAACCAAACACTTGTTTATTTATGTAAAATGTTTTGAAAGCTTGTGGGTAAAAAAAAGAGAAAAGATCCCATCAACTCTGACCACAGATCTCAGAATTCAAAACAAGAAAAAAAAAGGATTTTTTTATTGTAACATTCATTATAATTGTTTTTATAGCTTCATAACAGTGCTTCAATATTACTTCATAGAAAGGGCATCATCTGGTTATCATCCAAAAATGACTATAAACACTATTGAAAGCATTAAGCCTGCAGAATCGGGACCCAAAATAAAATGCATCACACAGAAAGGCTTTTTAACAGACATGCAGTAACATGCACAGTTTGTTTTATGAGTGGTCTATATCAAAGGCCATAGTTTAAAAAAAAACTAAACCAAAAACATTTTTGCAGCAAATTGTGGACATTCTGAATATGGATATGTGGATATGAAATTCTGGACATGTCTGAACATAAACCAACATATGAATGAATGGCACACGTTTGAGCATGTGATCTATTGCCACATTTTATCTATGGCAGGTTTAATTGACCGATTACTAATTTGCCTCGAAACAAATATAAAAGTGAGGAATAATTATTTTCTTGTGTTACTTGCTCAAATACCTCAAACACCTTTTTCCACAAAAAATATGACAGTGAGTGGCAGAACTCAGTTTGTTTATCAAACCTATTCAGCCTGAACAAAAAGCCATAGAGAAAACTAAGTCCGGACCGCTTTCTGAACAATATTGGGCTCAATAATTGCACATTATCATGTAAGAAACTTCGAAACACAAATCAGTTAGAGATAAAGATTAAGTCATAAGAGAAGATCGATTTTGGAATTACCTGCAATTATCAACTATTATGGTGAATGTTGGCAAAAACGTACAAGAATGGCAGAAATGCCTAAAAATTCTTATTTAAGTTATCATCTCTGAAGGTCAACTATCAGAGCTCTTGGGCAGGAACCAATCTTTTCATATGGAAATTTCCAGGGTTTTATTTTTCCTTACAAATGGGATCTAACTTTTCCAAAATTTTTCATTATGCTCCTTCCATGTGCACCAGGACTAAGTCCAAAGCCATCAGCTTACAGGGCTGCAGCCCACACCTCTTAGATGGGGCAACAGTAAATCTCACTCTGCTCTGAGAGCTCCATTTCATTGAACAAGTTTAAATCAAGGATACAGAAAGCAAAGCTGGAAGTGCGTAATTGCTTTTAACTTCTGGTATTTTGGTATTATATTTTATACTTTGTTATCGTACGTTTACTCTCTGTTATTGTACACGTCTGTATTTATTCTCTCTTGGCCAGGTCTCCCTTACAAAAGAGATTGCATTTCTCAAAGGGATTTTGCTGATTAAATAAAGATTTTTTTTTTTTTTTTAAATCTCAGAGCCATTACTCCAAATCTATCTCTTTTATAGAGTTCTAGGCAGAGAGGCAGTTGGTATTGTACCCTTTTTAAAAGTCTTATAGTATGACTTGCATGATGATGAGGGGGTTGAAACTTCAGCCTTTCAAGGTCAGGGCAATCTAATCACAAGGCCTCAGAACTGATCTGTGCACAAAACCAGCAGACTTCAATTTTTGTTTGTGGGCTTTAATCTCGCAATATTAATATTAATGGAAAACGAGAGCAAACAGGACATTTTCTTGATTGCACGCAAAGCATTTTATGTAACAGTTCAGGGCAGCGCTTTTTTTTTTTATAGGTCAGTGACCATTGGATTGGTGAGCTATACCAACCCCCACCCACGCCCATCCCCCATTAACTCCTGGCCACCATCCCCTCCCTGCCTGTATCTATTCTTACTTCCTATGACTCAAACCCAGCTGTCACAGGGAGACAGTGACAGAATGCAGGAAGACTAATACCATCAACAATTTGCAGTCTTTTATCTCTGACTGAAGCTGTCCAGGAAACGGAGACCTGCCGAGCACAGACCATCTCACTAGATTACATTCTGCAGAGCAGGTCAGCAGTCACACTGCACCAGTGGGTCATTTGCCTCAGGCTACAGTGGTCCACATGGCCAGTTTTTCTCAGTTTCACTCCGGATGCGGTACTTTTTTTTTTGCCTTTTTTCGCCCATTTTCCATGCCCTTGTAGAAGTAACCGGTATAAGTTTTGATATGCCCAGCACAGTATCTGTCATGTTATTCGGTGGTTTGGACTCTTCCAGAGCGGGACGGCACCATTAGCCCCTCAGACTAACTCTTAACCTCACGACCCATCACAAAATCACAGGCCCTGACCCATTCTGTTAGCAGCAGTCACAGCAAGGGGCGGTACTATTTACTTGAGCAAAAGTGTACTCGTCAGCAGATTCATAATCGTCAAGGAAACAAATGTTCCAAATGCTCTCTTTTTTTTTATATCTTTAAAAATAATTGCGACAGTAAAATAGTCAAAGCCTGTATAGCCTACATAAACAAGCTTTTATCTTATCAAAGAGTGTTGTCACATGGGATAGCCTATGCTTTTGGCACTCATCTGTAATGCCTTTAAGTGGGTTTTCAGCTGTAAAATGGGCCTGAGGCACACACACGCACACACACACACACACACACACACACACACACATGCACACGCATATGTACATGCACATCCCACACACACACACACACACACACACACACACATGCACACGCATATGTACATGCACATCCCACACACACACACACACACACCCACGCACATGTACAACACACACACAAATAAATAAAAAAACTGAGTACACAAAAGGATAAAGCAGCTCGTAATCATTTAGAGCAGGGGAGTCCAATCTTATCCAAAAAGTGCCGATGTGGGAGCAGGCTTGTCTTTTAGCCCAGCATTAGACTCAACTAATTAACTAATCATGGTCTTCAATCAGACCTTGATAAGTAGAATCGGGTGTGTTCCTGCTGGGCCAGAGCAAAAACCTGCACCCACACCGGCTGTTTTCGGAAAAGATTGGACACCCCTGATTTAGAGAAAATCATAAAATTTCCCACCTCTACTCACAACCATCATAAATGAATCGTTGCAGGCTAACTATAATTTTAGAGGAGGCATGAGAGTATTTCATGTGACCTTCATTATTCTTATTCTGGCTTTTTTATCTTCGTCTTGCATGTGGGAATTTGTCCTCGTCTTTCCTGGCGACAGAATTTGCTCCGTAATCATACAACAAGGGAATGCTTCTTTGCTACTACAATTTAGAACAAGGTTTGTTATTTTTTTCCCGTTTTTTTTTTTTTTTTTTGGTGCTTAAAAGTCCATGAAATACAGTTATCTTGCTCTGCAGGGCAGATGAATCGGGATTCACAGAAACAGACTTGCCATTTCTGACTTGTTTGCTATCCACAAGGTGCCCTTTATTCTGATCGCAGCTTAAAAGGGGTCCATTTTCTCTATCTTTCCAACGGCAATTTCAAAATAATTGCTCCGAGAAAGAGGAATGTTTGAGTGAATTGAAATACAGGAATGGTCAATGTCAGTGGAAAAAAAATAGACCAGGTTTTCAATTACAGCATGTGCTTAACCACAGCCAGCACAGGCCCACTGTTACTGAGCACCAGTATCTCTCACTGCAGTGTCTCGCTGCAGAACATTGCACACCAATACAAATAATAGAGGGGGACAGACACCAGAATCCATGGAATGAAGCACTGCGAATTTGACAGACGCTGTCAGTAGTGCCTGTGCCGAGATTTGGAAGTAAACACAAGCTCTTCCTAGCCATTGGAAAGAGCGCTGCATACTCTTTGCCACCAGAATACCAGAAAACCATATCTATTCGTCTATCAATAATTTTTTTTCTTTTAAAACAGACAAAAGGTAACATGAAAAGAGACTGAAGCTTTATGAGCCTCTCACTGGGAACAGCTACATTGTGCTGTCACTTAAAATCAACCAATACTATTACTGGTGGCCAAAAAGCAGAATCTAGAATCTTGGTGAGTGGCTGTCCCTTCTGATTCATATTAGACTGGAGGGGCTCTGTACTTTTTGGAAATAAATTTTGGATCATGCTAATTCTATCAAGACAACAAATATGGTTTAATTCATTTATGTATTGTTTAATTTATATGCCTCCTCAGAATTGTCTTATGTAGAAAAATATACAGTCATACACATTCTGTACACATTACTTGCCTTATCTCTGATGTACATGTGGTTAAAGGTTACCATCTCATTAGGATTTAAACACACAATAAACCTGGATGATATTGGAATGCAAGTCAGTATATTAGAGTTTCTGGGCTGCAGAATTGGACTCTTTAGATTTAGATGTTACAGGACCTAGGATTCTGATGTTGTCATAAGCATAATGAATTGCAGGTGTGGCCCTCTTGTTTGAAGGAAATCTGATTCTGTGGTTAAGCAGTCAATTCTGTGATTAAGCGGCAGAGCTTGGGATTTTTGGGAAACGGAGGCCACACCGACAGGTATGTAGGCACAGGCATCGCTGTTGCGTTAACAAACCTGCGCAAAGCTGAAAAGTGTGCTTCTTCGCACAGCAGGTGGCTGAGACCAGGATCTTCAGGAGACTGAGAGACCGAGAACAAGAGCAAAAAGTATGAAAACAGGAACAGACCGGAAAAGCTTAAAAACAGCTGCTTTCGTTTCATTTTTACTTTGTTATTTTAGCTTATTATTTTTACTTGGATTCCAGTGAAGGTGAAAGGGGGAAATTCTTGTTTATTTGTATGTTTCTTTGATGAAGTATGCTCTCTCTGTTTTTGTCAAAACAAATCTCCCTGTCTCCAGCTATTCCGTCCCTCCCAAGGGTGTCATGCAGTGTGTGATGGTGTATTTTTTTCATTTCCCCTTTTTTGACAACACCCTGTTATGCCTAAAAGCTACGTATTGTTCAATGAAATGTTATCGTCCATCTAAGACTGACATGTGCTGTATGCAAACACAATTAAGTCCTGAAGAGAAATACATCTTTCATTTCTGTATAGTGGCAACACAATTAAGCATTTTGTTCAATGCAATCCTTCTATCACAAACGGTGGCATTCAAACAATTTAAATTAATTATAGTGATTCATTTTCTTTTGTAATAAATGCGTCCATGACTGAGTCCTAACATCAAAAGCATTTCAATGTTCATGAAGCAAGTCATTTTCTATGTCCAACTGAATCACTGGAAACTTGGACACACACACACACACACACACACACACACACACACACACACACACAAAATGGTGGGGTTAAGATCAAAGCAGGAACATTTCTGCAACCCATACTAGAGCAATCAGTGAGACAAAAACTTCTGTGACCAATGCCCATGGTTCAGAAATATTAGAAAAGAGAAAAAAAGACAAAAACCTACATATAAATCAACATAGTTTGACAGCAATTTATTATTTTTTATGGTGAAAGCACATGGCCAGGATGTATAAATATAAATATTGAAGAAATGCGGACAGTAAAATGTTGTGTTTAATGATGTTTTAGAAATTCACTGTAAATATGCCCCCTACATTGCAAGTATACCTACTTTCTTTGCTTTTTAACAACCTACATGAAATATGCAGCATAATCACTCTTCCTCTGTAGTTTATGTCCCCTAAATTGTATTTACTTATTGATATTTAAAAAATAATTGGAAGTCTATTGAATCATTTTGCAAAATGGGAGGTGGAGGGCTGGGAGGGAGGTGGAGTGAAGGGGTAGTTAAATTGACTGAAATCTTATCTATGCTAAGTTTTTTTTTAAACCACAGGTAGCCTAATACTATTGGCCTGTACTGCAAGTAAAATAGGGACCAAAGTTACAAGAAATATGGCAAAGAAGGAGTTAGGATCAGATGTGCAGAGCCAAGTAAACATATTGTGGCAATAAGGTTATTGCCAGCAAGAAATTGCAAAGAAGCTTAAGGTTCTGGCTGTTGGGCAGTAATGTTAATAAGAGAAAACCAGGATAACATCAGAGGCAGAAGACAAATATCTTGTGGTGTCTAGCAAAAGAAACCATCATAAAACTGCACCACAACTACAGGAACTAGAGAGAAACCAGTTTCCCTGACTACAGTGAAACGGCAAAGTAGATCTCGTGGTGTAAAAGGATGTGTATCTACCTTTTCCCACTCTTTCTTGGTTCAGTGTTTATGGTGCTTGTTCTACTGGAGTCTTTTCTTCTTGTTAACAGCACACGGCAAGAGTTTTCTTTTTCCACAGATACACATCCTTTTAGACCAGCGGATCGTAGTCGGCACAGTAAAGAGGGAAACTGGTTTCTGTCTAGATGCATTGAGTTCTTCCTGTAGTTGTGGTGCAATATTACGACAGTTTCTTTTGCTAGATAACACAAGATATTTGTCTTCTGCCACTTGAGCTTCCTGGTGTTCTGTGAACATTGGTGCTAACCCTTATAACAAGTGAGGTTTGGTATACAATAACCAGTTGGTCCCATTTTTCCATAAGAAAAACATTCATGAACTAGGCGTATGAGCATATTGTGCCAACAGTGCCCAGCCTGTCAGTCCAACAATATATGTATTTCAGGACAAAAAAAAAAAATTTAAGGGAAATCCGGTGTAACTAGTTATAGTGCTTGGACATGAGAAAAATGGGGACATGAGAAAATTTTGTGTCAGCAGAATTTCGGGAAATGCCGCAGAAACTTGGGGCAGTTGTAGGTAGTATTTCATAAAACAAGACCTGAATAAATGATCTGAGACAGGAGCCTCGGCAGCCAGCCCGTACTGGAATATGGAATTAGATGTCATCAGCTCAGTTTTACATGCACATTGATTTCATGAGAGCTTCAGGGCCCGTGTGGTAAGAATAACAAAGCCAAGGCCAGTGCTTCATGTGTGCATAATGCCATTTTAGCAGACACTCTTATCCAACTTGCACAAAGTGTTTGCATTTATTATTGAGATTTTTTGAATGGTTTCCTTTTCTACAGCTGGGTCTATGCAGAAACAATTCAGGTTGAGTACCTTGCTCAAGAGTACAACAGCAAATGGGAAACTTTAGGCACTTTATATTATAGTGCCAAGTATAAGTAAAAGGTATATTGCATTCACTTTTGACCTACAGACCTCACTGGCTGCCCTGCACAAGACACAATTAGCTCGTCGACTTAAAGAGGGGCAATGAGCTCTTGGGGGAGGGGGGCAAAGGAAGCAATCCTGCTTTCACTGAAGTGCGAAGGGATGACATCACCTTCTGAAGAGGAGATTCACACGTTGACTAATGTCAGGGTCCAGGTACAGTCTCTGATCCTGAAACTCCCACAGCCACCGCAGGCAGCTGATAAGCATCAGCGGCGCTATTCCAGTCACTGGCACCGCTTTAACAGAAGCAGGTCTCCTGAGGATTTTCAAACGACAGCCCTTGCCAGCCGCACAGCACAACAACACCACGTGGATGGCTATTCAGGAGCATTTCTGAGCGGCCTGCTAAGGTGCAAGCGAAGGGACTGAGACAGCATGTAGAGGATCCAATGCGAAAAACAGCCAAACAGCCGATAATGCTATCCACACCGCACAAATGGCTGGTTCACTAAAGTATTGATCCGAATCAAGAAACCATGCAACCGCCCCCAATAGCTAGCGAATGCAACATACAAACACAATGCCTCACACTCTTAGTTGAGAAGCACAACGTGTTGAACATCAGATCGGCCTTCCTAACCTTTTCTTCAGCTAGGATCGTGCCAGGTTTCATCTTTGTCTGACGCTTTATTTTACATCTGAGGCTGCACCTCCTCACAGTTGTCCTAAATATTTGGCTATATTAAATAAAGTAAAAGGCATGGTTTTGCACCGACCAATTTCTGAAGCTGAGTAACATTATTTGGAAATTTACCTGCAATTTACCATCGAACCTCAGGTAAGATCGGCCAATTAACCAGAAAATGGACCACTGCAATGTTTCTTGGAACTACTTACCAATTCATAGAACTGGACCATTTTGAATTAATGATTTTTTTAAAGTCACATGGTTATTGGGGTTGTTGAAACATTTGTTGCTGCAAAATGAAATAGCCTACTTTAATTATAGCAGAGAACAAATTGCTAGGGGCAGGTTCAATGCCATTTTTGTCATCTAGCAATTCTAGTATGCCTGTAATCACAAATAATTTAGAGCGTATCTGCTCTTTTAGACGCCTAACATTATTCTTGCAACTATGACAGCAGCCATGGTTACAGACAAATGTACACATTGTGTGGCTTCTGAATAGATTATGCCCCATTACTGCTAGATTTCAGGTTGTCTTTAAAAACAATCCATGATCATTGCTAGTGGATAATTTGCTATCGTATTTGTGAATTGGATATGCCCTGTATCAAGCCCTGTTTGCATAAAAATAGTAATTTTGGCATTTGAATGTATGTCGATAACACAATGTATGTATGTATATCCCAGACAACACAATGTGTTGCTGTTTCTGTGCTTTGGGAATCCAATCTTTTTTTGGGGGGGAGATGGGGGGGAGGGGGGTTAGGGTTGGGTTGGGAGGTTCCTGGTACTTCTGAGGCTGGAACAGCAGATTATTTCTTAATTTATTCCTTCATTCATTGTAGTAGATTTATATCCAAATGTTCTTATAAAAACACAAAGATGAGCATGGGAAGAAATTATTTTTTCATCCTCTTTCATCCTTCTGAAATGTATGTATAGTAGTTGTACCAAAACATAAACAAATAAATAAATTGCATTCACGTGTGCAACAACTCATCCTACTGTCAGTCCACCCTCTTCAATAGGAAGAGCAAGTTTCTTCTCTGTCTTGAAATAAGCAGAAACGGTTGCTGGGGTGCAAGTGAATGGGTCCACGGGGCTCTGTGACTGATTCATTTCAGTGACTGCAGCAACTAAACACGCGTGTCCTCTCAGATAAGGATTCATATTTCTGACACTTTCTGATTTATGAAAGCAATTTACGATTAAAGCGCAATCGTCCGTAATGGAAACTCCTCCGACGTCACCGTCGGAGGGGAAGTGGGCGACTGTCACGTTGTGCCACTTCACTGCGCAAAATTTATTTTTTAATTTTTTTATTTTTTGCTTCCAGCAGCAAAATGACCCCTCGCCAAAATGTTTACCTGCACGGACGCACCTTGAAATACCACAAAATCAAATTTTCCAGCTCATCAGCACGCTAATCATCCATTATTCATTATACAGTAGCTATTTGTGAGCAAATCTCCCGAAATTGCATCCGTAGTGGTGAGGAGGAGCTCTCGTGGGGGCGGGGGAGCGACGAGTGATTAAGCGAATCAGTTACTGCAGGCCACACAGGCCACAACATTGATCATGTGTAGCACGACTATTCTGCCAAAGATTACACTCATAGCGATGATTCGCAATTCGGTGTCTGCCGAAAGAGGCAAGCTGAATAGCCCAGAACTATAATCAATTTCCTGCTTTCCTTTCACAATTCTCCTACATCTCCTTTAGTCTTTCTTTTCTTTTTTTGTTTTAAATCAATTTGCGCAATTTGCTGAGCCTTTTCTGAGTGACATTTACAAATCACTGCAAGTACTGCATAATGCATGAACACTTAATGAAGGCACACTTCTCATAGAGAACTATCACTAACATAGAATGTGAAATACAGTAATTACAGTACATAACTGTTATATAAGGATTTCAAATATTTTTAGACTATATCAAGTATTAAAACCTTCAAACGTGTCACTTTATGCTGAAACTGAAAGCGCTGCAGTGAAACATGACAAATACAGCAATATTCCGTAAACTCTGATGCAGAATATATTCAGCAATAAACTGTAGAATTTGCATACATTAATGCAGTAATAACTGATAAAATGTGTAGTGTATTCACACACACATACACTATCTTGCATATAATCTTCATCCGTATATTAAATCTTACCAGTTTGCCAGATGTGAAGAAGAACAGCCAATATAATTTGGCCAATAAGAAACTGAATTAATATTTCACAACTGTACTACTGTGCAGTCCACTGTTTGTGTGTGTGTGTGTGTGTGTGTGTGTGTCTGCATGCGCAAATTTGGTTTGTATATAATCTATATCTGTGTGTATGTATGAGCATATGTTTGTTTGTTTGTGAGTGTGTGTGTTTTATGCATCTGAAAAACCCCAGAGATTTCCCAAAATGGCTGGCAGCAAAATCAAGCTTGCTCTGCCTCTGCTGACACATTCATGTGCTATAAACATATAACCTTTGCAGGGCAGCAGGCAGTGCCACTGCCTTGCAGTTTGAGGGTTGCAGGCGTGAATCCGGCTCAGCATTTTCCCGTCTGCCCGCTTGCGGTGTGACAAAGCGTCTTCTGTTCACTTTTGGCCGCAATAACAGGTCATCCCAAGGCTGCACAGAATCTGCAGAGTCGGTTTAGTTTGGGGTGCCCCATTGCTAGGATCATCAGCAGTCAGCCAGCAGCTCTATAGTGGAGCATGGGCAGTGGTCCGAGGTGCAGCAGGTCTCCGATGGTATTTAAAGGATACCCACCTCATATAGATATTGAAAACACAGCAATGGGAACAGCGTCATGGGTAGAAATCAATGCACTGTTTGATTTGCATTCAAGAAGTTTGAGGGAAAATTTATGTGACTTTAAATGCGACGGTTATACAGCTCCTGGCACTGAATATTGGAAGAGTGAGACGATGTTACCTGTGATTGGCAGGTTAAATAGTTTATTGGCATCTAACCAGCTGCATGGAGCAGTTGCTTCTCAATTCATGCACATACTATTCATTTTGTGTTTGTTTGTTTGTTTTCTGAGGGTCTTATTAAAAGGGAAACCAAGCTCTTTTTTTCTTTCTTTTTCTTTGTTGCTTTTTTGGCGAGCCTTTGCGGAACACCTCTGTGGAGGAACTCTGGAGGTTTGGGTACTCCTCTTTCCCCCAACGCCCTCCAGCGATGCTGGAGTCAGCCAGCCCCTCGCTCCTCTCTGTTCTCAGTAGACCCCTTGAGAGGCATCGGCTCTAGTGATAAAGCTAACACTTGCCTACCTTTTGTTCTCCTTCCGCTGACCAGTTGAAGTTTGCCTCCTTCGACGGCAAAGAGCACAACATCAGCTCACCCACTGTATCTAGAACATTATTCTTTCTCTGTCTCTCTCACTCACTCTCTATTAGTCTGTACTTTCCACTTTTCATAACATCTTTACTGAATGATGCTGTTGCGACCCTTTTATTCCTTCAATCAGTGGCGACCGTTCAATGCCAGTGGCAAAGGAGGAGAGTTTGTCCACACTCTTCTTTCCCTTGTCAAACATATTTATTTGCTCATTCCTTACAAGGTTTATCTTAGCATTGACTTTCGGCCCTTAAGACTTAAAAACAACCTGTGCTGGACATACAAGACGATCCCTTTCTCAGAGACATGACGTTAGATATTTATTCCCTTGCATCATCCATCAACTATCAAGCATACCGAGACTGCAATTAAACACCTGCCAGGTATGGGATGTCACATTACATTACACTAGCTTAAGAAAGAAAACAATCTATTTCCTTTTTTGGCATTCATTTCAATTTTTCTTCCCGTCAACAAATGTGATAGGATATCAGACACAAGACAAGAGTTTAATTGCACCCTGACATCCTGAACTGAACAATTGTTAAAACGATGTCTCCAAAACAGAACTCTCTCTCTCTCACTGTCTCTCTCTCTTATACACACACACATAATATAAGGGTTAAATTCCTGGCACCACTACATAAGCCAATTCATATGCAACATGGAAATTAATTCAGAACTAATGAGATTTTCAGTCACAAGAAATTACAAACCTTACTTAAATGCCAATCACAATGCAATATTTACAAAGAGCAGCAAAAACAATTGGGAAGTAATTTTTTTCAGTTGAAAGTTAAAGTTATACTTTATTGACCGTGTGGGGTAATTGAATTCATATTTGATCCATTCTAGCTACTTAGGAGCAGTGGGCAGCCACAGTGCAGTGCCTGGGGACCAACTTCAGTTCTGAGGCCAGTACTCTGGTCAAGGGAAATGGCAACAGTATACCTAACTTGACATAAATGTCTCTTGCAGTGGGAGGAAACTAGAGTACCCAGAGGAAACCCACGCAAACATGGGGAGAACATGCAGAGTCCACGCAGAGAGGATCCACCCAGCCGGGATTCGAACCCAGAACCTCCTCCTTGGAACCACTGTGCCACCATGCCACTCACAGTAGATTATGGAAAACCTATGCTTAGCAGAGACAAGTTTAGATAAATACTGCACATAAGTTATATCCCGTGTTGAACAAAATTATTACAGTCGACTTATGTTTTGGCAGTTGCCTCGAGCATCAACAAGCCCCCACTCGTCTTCTGTAAGTTTAGGCTATCCTACAGTGAAGTTTTCCAACTTTTGTATTGATTTTTCAATTTCTCTGAAAATAAGACCTCGTGTATCTGGCCAAACTACCCTTTCATTAAATGCTTCCTCTGTGATATGCAGTGATTGCCAGTTCAAGTCTAGGGAAAAGGGCATCCATCCTGCAAAAGAACATGATTCTTAGCCAAAACTGCACATGTAAATATGTAGTCACATATGGGGAATATGTAATATGGGGGAAATGTAAGGTGAGCAGGGGGGATAAAGAAATTGTGAAGCACATCCACAGCACTTCCTTCTGAACTTTTTGCAAATGGAAAGAAAAGAGTCCAACATTGTAGAGGTCACTGGAATGCAAGCCATTCTGCAGGGGAAGCTGCAGGAAAACCACTGTTCAATCTGAACATTTTTCTATGATTCCTCAGTACTGCACATCACTCCTCCACAGTATCAGTCCTTATTCTCCACCCCATATGTTGGGTGTCATAATAAGAGTCCACCTTCACAGTGCCTGGCTATAAGCCTTTCCCAATGACACTCCTCCCAGGCATTCTGCAGGGGAAGCTGAAGGGAACGACCTCAGTTCCCTCTACCATAATGTAGCCTCAGGTCAGCAGTGGTAGAGTTCCCTTCTGTGTCCGCCTATGCTGACTACTAATAGGCCCTTTGTTCATCTCAGGCCTCAAATGGCTATTTAGTCTCTGCACTAAGCACCACACATGTCCAGGCTCAGGAGAAGGAAAGGACAAATGCCAACAATTCATGCCTGGATTTAATCAATATTTGTCTTTATTTGACTTACAATCAAATGTTTTTTGTTTTTTTGTCCCTTTTCTCCCTGTAATGTCGGTTGTTGCTAATTCCTGTTGGGTTTGTGAAGAGAAAAAAAAAACATTTATTTGCAAGCCAAAATTAAAGAAAAAATAAAATCATAACCAGTCTACATGACAGCAGAATCAATTTGGAGGGACACAATGGTGTCAGCTTGGTGCATGCATTTATGAGAAATCACATTCAAATATGAAAAAAATGTGTCTTAAAATCAGGAATCATTGTATAATCTGAACATTCTTCTCCAACAACTCTTTGGTACTGCACTGTACTGTACTACACAGTATTAGCTCTTATTCTTCACCTCATACTTTAGGTGTCATAATAACCTTGACAGTGGCTGGGTAAAAACCTTCCCCAATGACACTCATCCTAAAGTGAATCTGTCAGCGTAATGGCTACAAATACTGGTATAATCTAACAGCATGGAATATAATCCGGAGGGGGGGAAAAGGAAGCAACAGATAATACAGGATTCAATCCATGCTTGTCCTTAGCTTTGGCCCAGATTCAATCAAGATGTGTCCTTAATTCTAAATCAAAATCATCTGCAAGCATTCATTACCATTGTTGTTTCACAGCTGCAGTTTGGCACGTTCTGAAATTACAAAAGGGATATTGCCAAACTTTGTATGTGAAGCATGTCATTTTGAGCTGACTAAAAGCCTGTCCCTGACCAAGCCTTTCTGTGGATATTTGCCAGAAATAAACGTGGTCATTCCAATATAGCAGATAAAACATATGCAATAAATTATGCATAAATAATTCATTAAAATGCATACATATTCATTTTCATAGTCATATGAATTCACAATGTGTTATCTCTGTTCCACTTATAAATTCCAATCCAGTTCCACTGTAGCCCATTTTTGTACTCATATTTTCTCTTGAGGTCCCAGCTTTATTTTAAAGTACCCCCTTGTAGGTCACTGAGAGACATAAGAGGGAAGTGTTTTCAAAACATCAGTGGGAGTGTAATCTGACTGTACACCAGTAGCTTTAAAACCACAGAACCCTGACATTTACCCAAGCTTAAGTAGAATTCTTATGCAAAACAAACAGAACCAGTGTTAAGGCTGTTTCATTTAAAACCTCAAGTGATTTGTAGCAGTTAGTCCTTCACCCTCAATGGCTCCACAGTAAATCAATTGTTAACTCTTAGCTCTTGCTCTTCAGATGTGTAAAAATACTGGTGCATCCCTTTAGTACTACACTATTGCACCAACTGAATACCAGTCTGTTCTCCGTACTGTATCTAATGGATGCATGAGCTCACATTCCCTACAGTAAGCATACCAAGAAGAATTCCAATTCATTCAACTGGCTGCTGACAGAATATTAAAGTACCAGTGTGAAATACCATGTTAAATGTGTTCTCGTATTATGGAAAATGATGCTGTGGTGAAGCAATGAGAGATGAGAAGCCGTTTATTTATGTATTTATTCCAATTTACTTTATTATATTTTAGTTAATTCCCTCTGAGACCATCACAGTTACATTAAAATCTTGGTTACCCAAATTTCTTCGTTATCTTTAACAGTATGTACTGTAGCTGTAATTCAATGAAAAACAGAAAAGTAGGAATAGTAGGAATACCCAACAAGGTAAGCATTCATTAACATTAACACATGTATGTTTTTGACAACTTACATTTCAGGTTTTAGGCCAAATTGTAGTTAAACTATAGTGTTAGCCCCATAACAGATAAACCCAATAATCAGCATTTACTCATCATTCAGATGGGAAAATATCATTATTATACAAATTTGTTACTAAATTAGACTATTTCAAAATATATCTTAAACAAAACAAACACTAAGTGGTACTTTGCACTACTTTTGTGTAACATTTTGTAACCTTTCACAACACGCAATACTTAATAAAACAATTCAAAGTAAGCAATCCCTGAAATTCCATTTTAGGTATGGTTACAGCCGATCACTAAGTCATAGCTACCTCTAAAAACCTTCGAGCTTTCCCGACATTTTGATGGGAGCTTTCAAGAATGAGAAATGAGAAAATTCTAAAACTGAGAAAAGTTGCTGTCCTGAATTTTTCAGCTATCGTTTATCTCCATCTCTTGACTCTGGCTGAGAAGATACTGACAGCTATTCCAGTACAGGTATGAAAAAAAAATCCTTTGCTTTTGGGCACTAGCTGCCCTGCTTGATTAAACTGTTGTAAAGCTGACACTGGTGACATCGGGCCTTCCACAATATCCAGATTTAATCATCCCTAGCTCAACGCAGGACACAAGCTCTACGTACACATTGCTTATTCGGAGCTGCCAATCATTTGAAAGAGCCAGATGATATTTCAGGCGATCTGAGTTCTCCAGTGTTTTCTCAATTGACATTTGTGAAAAGATGCTCTAAGGTTCATTTACACTGGAAAGTTAGTTGTAAACAGTGAAGCTACAGCACTTAAAACCTTTAAAGCAGCTGTTTCCTTTATGGGCCACATCACAAATGCTTGTCTTAACCTGCAACCTGCAACCGGTAAATGCTGTTGATGTTCCCATAATATGCTCCTTTTTACAGTTTTACAAAAAAATCACCCGACTAAAAACGGCTATATCACTGTAAAATATGTATTTATTATAATGGAAAAGTACACAAGCCTGTTTTAAGCTTAAGCTTCTCACAGTTCCTGTAACATTGAAACGCTTTAAATAATTTGCACACAGTGTATGCATTACTGGGTGAAAATGCCATATAGAAATAAAACGGTTCCTGCCATACAGAAATCTATAGCTGGGGACCATGAACTACGAAAGGGGGCGAATCTCTGAGCTGGGTAATGGTTACATCAATACCAAGAAACACATGCTAAAGCAATCCTAGTCACATTAGCTAACTGCGATCGACATTTAATTTCTCATCATTAATTTTTAAAAATGCTTTTCTTTACTAGGTGCAATTCACTAGAATGCAATTGTAGGCAGAGGTGTCTCTTCAGGGAAGCACTACACAAAAGGGTCCCTGCCTTTCAGCATATAACAGGAACAAACTTGGACACACATGCACATACATAAAACCAGCTAATCTTGTATAGACAAACCACAAGCTCCAGCTTCTCCACGGGTGAGTCAATAGCATTAAATTCATCCCCAAGGTGTTTCAAATCCCAAAACAAAATGGTATCTGATTGCTTGCAAAGCTTCCAGTGTGTGTCCATATGTCACCTGCATGACAAAATCACTGAAGCTCAGCTACTTGACTTGCAGTGTACACACAGTGATTTTCCAACCATTTCAACTCACGCATGCACGCACAAATATACATACATACATACATACATACATACATACATACATACATACATACATACATACATACATACATACATACATACATACATACATACATACATACGTGTATATATATATATATACTGCTGACTGGCTATCAACTCAATAGATATCGGATTTGATGTTTTTCGGAAGCATTTCACGTGGCCTTCTGATTGTTTACTACTGCATCAGGCACAATTCAAGAAAAAAAAAAAGATTGACGATACGCTCCAAGGCATCGATTTGGCATCCATATTCGTATCACTAAAAAAACTGCAATTAGATATATATCCTGCAGCCCTATTCTGAAGTGTAGAGAAACATGATCAGATCCAACAACTTTATTTCAGATTGTGTTAATTGGTCCAATTACTTTTGCTCTCATAAAATGGGGGACTATGTATAAAAAAGTAGAAATGAAATGAATTAGAAATGAATTTTTATACACCCCCCCCCCTTAATGTTTGGGACATTAATGTTATATAAGTGAAAGGAGTCATGTTTAATACTTTGTTGCATATCCTTTGAAATGTCTGCTGAATGTTTGTGACTCATATACATCACCAGGTGCTGAGTATATTCTCTGATAATGCTCTGCCAGGCCTGTACTGCAGCCATCTTCAGCTTGTTTTAGGGGTGAGTTGCCTTACGTTTTCCCTTCAGCATGTGAAACAAATGTTCAATTGGATTCAGACCAGGTGAATGACTTGGCCAATCAAAAACGTTCCAGTTTTTGGTTTTGAAAAACTCCTCTGTTGCTTTAGCAGTATGTTTGGGATCATTGTCTTGCTGTAGGCAATGATCCCCAACATGCCGTAAAGCAATAAAGGACGTTGAAGCGAAGTCCAGTGATTTTGGAGGCATTTGGTTGAAATTGAGCAGATAAGATGCTTCTGTACAATTCATTCCGCTGCTATAAGCAGTTACATCAACAATGAAGACCAGTGAGCCAGTACTTGTGGCAGCCATACATGCCCAAACCATAACACCCCCACCACTATGTTTCACAGATGAGGGCTGGGGGTGCTTTGGATCTGGGGCAGTTCGTTTTGGCCTCCACACTGCTCTAGCCATTACTCTGACACAAGTGAATCTTGGTCTCATCTGTCCACAAGACCTTTTAACAGAGCTCTGCAAGCTCTTTTAGGCACTTCCTAGCAAACTGGGCCATCCTCTTTTTGCAGCTTACTAGTGCTTTGTGTCTTGCAGTGCAGCCTGTGTCATTCTGTTTGTGAAATCTTCTGCGGACAGTAGTTACTGACACACCCACGCATGCTCCCTGAATAGTGTTTCTGATCTGTCGGACAGGTGCTTGGGGGCGCTTCTTCATTATGGTGAGAAATCTTTTGGTCATCGGTCATCAACTGTAGAGGTCTTCCTTGGATTACCAGGCTCACCAGTGCTCTCTTTACCCTGTATAATTACAGCTGAGAATGTGCACTGTTTGGATAAAAATAAAAAAATTGTCGAGTACAGAGATAAAAAAATGTCTTCGTCCCAAACATTATGGAGTATAAAATATATAATAGGTATATAATAAAAGGTACATATATGTATAACAGGGAGAAGGAATGCATGTCAGCCCCCCTCTCCCCCACCTCCCAACACACACACACACACACACACACACACATAACTTTGCCAAGTTTCGACCTCTTTAAGTGGCCCTTCTGGAAAAAATCAAGAGTCAGCGCAGAAATTTCTCCTGAGCTCTGGGGAGAAGGCAGATATACGTAACAGAAATGCTAATAGCATCCAGTCTGCTCAGTGATGCATCACTGGCCAGCCTGTACGGCGCACACCAAAACCGGCTGCTGCACAGCAAACACAATTTGTCACGGGTCTGGCTATGAACCCACAAAAGCCACTACCCCTCTCCAAGATGGGACACAATGTTCCCAACGGTTAAACCATGCAGGGTGGATTCACTCCAAAAAGTCAACAGTTCCCACTACTAAAATCCAACCTCTTAATCAAACTATATGAATTATGCAATCACGCAGGGGAGACCAGCATAGCGAGAGAGTAACGATAAGGCTAGCCTGCGGAATATTCTATTTAATTTTACTTCTTAATCCCTTCAAGATTCCCAATAACATCCTTCTTATCATGTCAAAATAAATACATATATATATATATATATATAAATAAATAAATAAATAAATAAACTGGGGCATAAGTGGCTTTGTTTAATTACTTCAGCATGAAGCACAACAATTTAATATGAACATGGCTGGACTGTAATTAGATTTATTCCCAGCATGAACAATACAGCATAACTACAGTCATCCGCCTAAACAGCACATGCAGTTAAATCACTAGTCACTAGTACAGCGACATACTGGCTGGAATCAAATCTTAACTGCACCAGTGGTAGATTCCAATACGATAAAGTCGAAACACAGCTGGATGCAGTGATGTCCAGAGAGGGTTCCAGCCCTACAAGAGTGACTCTTCTGGTTTTCCATGGGATGTAGTAATGTAGTGAACAGGTGACAGGCAGAATATGCATCAATGGGAACGGCCTACCAAGGGACAGGCTTACAACTATGATACGGCATATTGTAAGTTTGGACAAAAATCTAAAATAAGGGAGGAGAAAGAGCTTATAAATCAACTATGAAGTCAGAGATTGCCAGGCCAAGATATTTATACCCAACTCAAGAGTGAGCTTCAGGGTTGTTAAATCACATTCAGAAAATCTTGCTTAAATAAAGATCAATATGTGAATTAGACAAAAGAAAACATCAATAATGAGGCATGGCAGTTTAATCTTCTACAAATGTTTGGTCATTAATTTATGAGCTATCGGCTAAACAAAGGTTCCAGCTGCAAACTGAATCATTGTTTACATGAAACATTTGGGAAATCAAAACAAAAGGAGTATATCTTGATCTTTAATAATGAAAATGAAATACTGCACAGGGTAACAAGAAATAAGTTGAACAGAAATCATGAGAGGTGAAAACTGAATTATACAGATCATTTTTCATGTTAAAATATTGTCTGACATGCTACATATATTTGCTGAATTGTTGTTTCACAGTCACACTACCCGGTTACACAGCTAAATAACACGGTGGAAGTGTACAATATTCACAGGTCATGTTAAATCACTATCCAAGCCGATAAATTAATTAAATTTAGTTTAATGTAGTTTTATGTTCACAAAGGACCAATGTCTCAAATCCCTTTACAGACATTTTGGGTCCAGGCCAAAGCAAGCCAAGGGCAATTAACACATTAAATATTGAGACTTAAAGGGGCAGAGGCGCCCAAAAACTTAAATATGTTTCCATTCACAGTACCCAGAGCACTACCAATCCATCCAGATAGTTTAGCTGAGATTTAGACGAGTTTTCTAGATACCCGCCACTCACCCTGATACAACAGACCTCAATGAGCCCATATCTCTTTGGCACTCAGTGCACCAGAAATATACAGTACATTCAAAAATCTCAACAGCAATTTTTCTTTCCAAATACAATGCCACGGTCACTCACGAACATCCACAGGGTTTAAATCGGGCATGGATTAATCGAAAAGTACATCTTCTACTGCAGTAGGCCAACTGTGCAAAAGCTCAACCAAAGCATACCAGTATAGAGCGTTACAGTTTGTACTCCTAAAACCTGGAAGTGAGTTAGCATTTTTGAGCCATGGTTTCATTCTGTGCAGATTTCCAATTCCATTTTTTTCCCATAGGATTTTCAATTTATGAAGGAAAATAAAGTCTGCAGTTAGCTTAATTCTAAGCAAATGTATACCCATAAAATATAACCGTTAACATCTCAACCATGAATTTTAAACTTGTTACGTGCTTTAAGAAAGTAAGGCGCTAACAAGTTGCACTCCTGAAACTGCAACAAACTGTCGCGTTCCACCAACGTCACGTCACCGCCACTCAAGTTTCATATCAGTCCACCTGCACCAGACTTTGCATGGATATACTCAGTTGGCATACTTTGGTAGAGGTAGTTCTCAATGAAACCATGCACAAATTAGGCTCTGTGGATGTTCCTGAGTAACCGTGGCACTATATTAAAAAGAGACATTGCTGTTTTTTTTTTAATGTAAATTTTCCGTGCATTAAGTGCCATGACAATATGGGCCTGTTGAGGTCTGTTGTATCAGAGAGAGATAGAGCAGACATCTAGAAAACTCATCAAATCTCTGCAAAGCTATCTGGGTGGACAGATAGTACTCTGAGTAAGTGGGAACATACCTGAATTTGATATTTTGGTGAAGCGCCCGTTTAAAAAGTTTTTTTAGGAGAAAAGAAACAGCCAATCCTGTGTCTTCCATGCTTAATGAAAAATAAATAGATGAGACAGTTTTGGGGCCAACCTTACATTGTACATTAGCTACCTTTGACATTACACAATAGCATATTATGGGAGATTTGTATTTTTATTAAAAGCAGCAAAAAAAAGATGCAATGAAAATACTTTTGCTTAAACGTAATGTAATCTAGAAGATTCTATGCAAAGGTTGGCAACAAGTCTGTATTGACACCAGTGTCTACTGTAAAACTTTTATTTTCATGGTTACTAATTGGAAAAAAAAAAACATTCAAATCACAAACCCAAAAAAACATGCATTTCACAAAATTCTGTAAAACATTAAATTTCTATGAAATTTATTGGAGCACTGAGCACAAAACATAAAATTTGATATTAGAATTTATCTGAGTAGCTTTCTGGTCCAGCTGTTTCTTCGAAAAACAAAAAACAGCGTATTATGGCACATGTTTACACCCATCCACTTGGTCCAGATTAGGACAGACAGGTGTGTATGGAGCCTGCAATACTTTAAATACTGCTCAACCATTGCTAGCATGAAACATAGCTACATCTTATACTGCTACTATATACCAGTGTCAAGACATTTACCTTCCTGCTAAACTCATTTTGTCACCACTGGCCCCCAGATTAGCCAGTCAAGGAGCCCCAATACCTCCACTTCAGGGTAAGTAAATATCCACTACTGTAATACTGCACCAGTACTGGAAGTTTCACTCATTCTCACAAAGAACAGACCATGTCATGGTGAGTAAATAGTTAACATATTTATAGTAGGATAAACTAAACTCCAAATTTAATTGAAAATAAACTGTCCGTGCTCTAAACCGGCTTAAAGTTAAGCAGCATTTCATTCAAAGCTTTGCTATGTCAGAATCAGGGGACAGAGGGGAAAAAATGAGGCAGATACAAACGGTGCGCAGAGATTGTTGGAGAACCTACATGTACCTCCGTGTATTTTCCGTGCATTTCATTTCACGCATTGAGTTACTTGAAGCCCCGTAAAAGACCAGCATCAAAGTTAACTACAGTAAATGCTGTGTTCTGTGACGTGCAGGGACGCACAATACAAAGAATGGTGCCGCACTCCCGAAGATCGCCGCGCCAACATTGGTATTCTAAATTGGTTATCAAGCTCAGGCAGTATGGGTGAATTTCAAAGTTCAGCTACTCTAATGCCAAATATTTTCATGTCATTCACATAAATCTAAGCAGAGGGCATCTACTCTGAAAGCATTGGTATATAGGTGAACCACTTTGAAACGGAGTGGATCTTTTCACAAGGACTCTCGGTTATTTCCTTCGTCGAGGAAAATATGTGACTTAAATCAGTAATCAGATATTATTTGGTAAGACACAGAATCGGCAGATACGGAGGAGCAACAGGATTTTCCCTCTCCATCAGCGAAACCGTTAATGACCTTCCCTGAACTCTTAGGCTTGGCTGTGACTTAGACCAGACCAGTAATGAATAGCGAATATCCAAAAGGACATGCTTGTTTTAAGATTCTCTGAAACATAGCAACAAAACCCACTGTACCTAACCGACTCGCCGATACAGTACTAGTTACGACATAGCCTACGTGTTACAATGCTTGCCGTTTAGTACCCTAATGCATTGCTGGATACTTAATACGCATTTACCGTCCGCAGTGGCAGCTATAGCACCCACCCTCATAATGACACTGAATAAGCATCCAGTCGTTAGAACTAAAAGGAGAAAAGTTGGCATGAGTATATTTTAGAAATGCACCGAGAAAATGCATCGTAGCGGTGTGACAACGAGACCGATGACAACAATTTATAAACATACACAACACTTTAAATCCCCCCCCCAAAAAAAAAAAAATCTCTCCTTGGTTTTATGACAGCGTACCATTTGCACTTCAAAGAGCACCTGCGAAAATATTCAGTAAATAGGCGACTTTATTCAACCCCAACACGTCACCCTTCCGTGTCGTTTTGTGCCCTGAATTAAGGGAAACTCACTAAAAGGCAGAGTCGCAATTCCATTTAAACGTTTTTAAAAAGTGACGTACTTACCAACGGCTAAATCAAGTAGATCCGCGCACAAGAGGAAACACAATGAGAAGACGGTCATCTTTCCCGTATTTTGCAATAAATCCCCAACTCCATCAGTTTTTAGAAGCTCTCCATTCCTCGACTGCTTGATGCCCACCATTCCAAAGGTACTACTAAATCGGGCGGTCCCCACAAACTGTTCATGGTTCTAATAAAAATATCAGCGCAAGACGGGGTAAACAGTAGCTGATTTAAAACAAACAGAATAATTGGTGGTGTCAAAGAAAACGTTCGAACGTGCGTTTGAAAGGGTTCCCTCCACGCATTCTGCGGCTCGCGATACTGCAGCGGGCAAGGATAAAACACAGCAACAGATTTGGAGGAAAACGCGTTTCACTCAAAGCTCTCTCTCTCGCTCTCTCCCCCCCCTCATACACGCTCAGGCGCTCACGTATTCTTTATTACTTCTGTCCGTTGTTATTATTTATTATTATATTCCTTTTAATATAAACAATTACAGAAAACATCGAGGTGAGGGACATCGTGCGTAATGACAATTTACAAATGGACTGAGATTTACAAATAGACTACGTAAATATTATGTGCACTTGAGCTGTTGAATCGGGGCGATTTATTTTCGTTCATCCAAATGAGTATACTCATAATTTATTTTTCTTAACGAGACTTTATATTTTTATGCAACTATTAGAAGAACAAATAGGGACTTTGCGTAGACCACAAATTTGTGTCTTAAAAGTGAAGCATTTTTGCTGGTGCGATAAAGTGGACCTGGTAGCGAGACGTCTGCATTAACGTCAGGGGACACACAGGAGAGAATAAGACTTAGGAGACAGTAATAAAGGCGGCAATGACTCATGGTGTCAATATTGACTGCATACTAGAATGCACGCGTTTTAGGTGTTACACGAATGGTGTTGTGCCTGTCTCAGTTATGCTGTTGGAAGTAGTCAAAAGGGCTTGTACTGAAAAAAATAGGCTATTTTTTCCTAACCTTTTCATTGTTGTAATTCAACGCTGTAATAGCCAGCAGATACCCTGTGGTGGTGTTGGTGTGTCAAGTAGGAGAGGCTCTTCTCTCTGGACCAATTAGAAGACTGGTGTCTAGCAGTAACCGAGTTAACTGAGATGTTAAAGTAATCGTCTGCCTTTCTGCGGTCATTAATGATCCTGTGCCCTCATCGAAAGAGTAGATGGTTCTGTGCTGTCCTGGTTAAAAAAATTAAAAAAAAACATTCCCAAAATACAGCTGTCAGTTTGGACACCTAATCACCTGTCACCCTCACAGGCAAACAAAATAAATACATAAATAAATAAAAACTTTTGCATTTCCTATTCAACCGGTTTCAATACAAAATTGAGTTCTAGTTTGTCAAAATTTAGTTTTAGAGCCAATGCATAATGCTTAGTTTTAGAGTCTATGTGTAATTCTAATGTTTGCTTAGTTAATTACTGAATCCGGTGAACCTCGTATTTAACATGCTAACCGTTTCTACATCTGGGTGGATTTTTAAAATTAATTTTACTGGAACAATTCTGATTAAGAGCTTTGCTCCAGGATGAGGATTCTCACCTCAGATTTTATCCTGAAGCCCAGTTAACAACCCCAGTTACTGCTATACTAGCCTACTGCCTGTCACTCATTCGCTTCGCCACCTCCACTCCTATCTGCCAGTCGGATTTGATAGGCCTCCCCTTGAATCAACACAGTCACATGACTTGTGTTGACTTGGCAATGTGTCAAGGCCTGACTTTTTAACAAGCGAAGTGACATGTCTAACATTAAGTGGCGATACCTAGGCTGCCCAGTACTACTTGTGTTCTGGGACAGAAAATGGTGGACAACTTGGAGCACTGTATTGCTGTGATGCACAGCTAGCGTAGCAACCATCTTAACAGAATGCTTGTAGAACCACTACGGACATTGTCACCGACTCACACGTGTCTGACAGTGCCTGCATTCAGAACTGCCTCCCCCAATCAGGCAGATAATCCCTGTCAGAAAACTGGAGCAAAATTGACACCTTGGTCCAGCCCACAGACTGATCATCAGACTTGTTGGTGCTGTGCCACGATAGATGTCAGGATGCTCAGAGTCAACAGGAGCATCAGTAAGAGCAGAGGTGGTCATTTTATTTATTTAAAAAATAACATATGCCCACCAATTTACGTTGCTCCTAACACGACACACATGTTCAAGGAATTATAGATCCGTGTCCAGGGCTAGAATGTTCTTTCGCTGTTACATGATGCATCTCGACACGTACGGTAGGCAGTAGGCACAATTAATCTGCTTTGTTTAAATCCATTGTCTTATTTATTAAAATGCCATGTGGATCTGAAGCGTGTATGTGGTAGACAAGACAAAGCATGCTATACAGGTCTGGAAGCTCAATCTGTAACCCAAAAATGGCAGGTTCTTTTCCTTGTCATGGCTCCGATGTTTGACCCTGGAAATTATTCATTATTGAGCCAGTGCCTCTCCTGTACTCGCCTTGCCACAATTAAAGATTATTGCAATTGTTGACTTGGGTTTAGCCTCTGACATACGCTCAACCCCCTCCCTTTATTCTTAGCATGTCTTAATGGACTTTCTGTCACGTGTGAAAATTTGAAGATTATCCAAAAATGAATCAATAATTAGATTTGCCAGGAAACAACACATTTGCCTTTTTTTCTTCTCTTCATTTCTCAGAGTTGAGCACACACACATACAGACACACACACACACACACACACACCCACTCTCAAGGAGAGAACAAATATGCCAAATCCTGACCTAATTTCCTTTCAGTGCTCTCCATGTATTCCCTGGACTTTAAAGCGCACCCGAGTAGCCAATGCAATATTGAGTTTCTAATTCAGTTTCTAACGACACTCACAAGCAGATCAGCTCAGGGTTTGCACCACAATGGCAAATATCACGGAAAGGCCCCAATGCTATGGTCCCACTGCAGGTGTTCCATGCAAGTACATTCACTGCTGAATTGATCACAGACCATGTGACAGCAATGGAAAAATACAATTTGATTTTGTGAATTTGGGAAACATACTGGATATGGATATGCATATATGTGTGTATCTGCATGTGCATGTGCATAAGCTTTGCAGGGTTATGGCTGTTGAAGTGACCATAAAGCCCCCAGGTTGAACTTCTCCTGAAGCTACTTCATACTGGTATGGAATATAGAGCTTAATCCTTCATCCCGACCATTTTCAAATGACAGCAGTCAATTCCATGAGCTAGCAGATGACATTTTTGATTGATTGAGTCAATACCGCACAGTGTCATAAGACCACTGCATCAATGATATACTTAATAGCATTATATTGGGGCCTTATGGTATGATTTGGGAGAAAGGTATTCTAAAAGCCACTTTAAATAAAAATCCATACTATTAAAACTTTACTTTATTAAAACCATTTTAAATAGTTTTATATTATTAGGCAAATAATACCAAAAATAATTTAACAAAAGAAAAAACAAAATACTTGCCCTGGTTGCTACCATATTTCATGTGAAGCGCAATTTCTTTTTCATAGCCGGCGAGCTGGATGCCTCCTGGACCAGCTATCCACCTGTCAGATGTGCTTTGATATGAGTTGATAGGAGGGAGCCGTGTCTGAGGGATGGCACTGTCAACATTCTGTCTGTCTTGTACAGCCAGAATGCCTGATGCTACTACAAGTGTTTTTCTTTTTTTTTTGGACATAGCCTCTGAATAATGGGCAGTTTGGGATTTTTCTCATCAGCACCAGTTAGTTCTTGGATGGACGACATGGGAAAGCTAAGTTGCTGCTGGAAATGGTGTTTTCAGGCAGTAGGGGGCAATGATTCTCACTCTGGTTAAATATGACCCAATGCAATGATGGGGAAACTGTGCTGGAGGAGACACTGTCCTTCAGATGAGACGTTAAACTGAGGTCCTGACTCACTGTGGTTGTTAAAGTTCCCATGATGCTCATCACAAAGAGTACACAGTAAAATGTTTATGGTTAAATCAACTCTTACAGAGTTTATATGAGCCCACTATGGCCACAGTACTATTGCTTATACTTGATGAGCACTGGGTGAGTGTGATAAAAACACTATGCACAGTACATGCAAGGAATTATTAGCTGTGTGTAGACAAATTTCACTTAGCTGTTCCCGTACTTTTTACTCTTGGAGGACACTGCGTGTGCGTTTGTGTGTGTGTGTGTGTGTTGGTGTATTATATATATATATATATATATATATATATATATATATATATAAATATGGGTCAAAGGGATTCAAATTAAAGTTCAGAAAGTTTGCATTGGCTCTGTGCCATGTTTAGTCATAGTAAGGCTCCACAAGGAACCATTAATTGTTTTTCTTTTCACAGCACGCAATTATTTAAAATTTAGTAAATTCCATGTGAACATTTTCAGAATAGAAATTTGAATTTATATATACATACATACACACACACATTCACACTCACTGTGAGAGAGAGCAGATTTAAGAATTAATTTATGAATTTTTCTACATGTACTATGACTTTCCCAGACCTTTAAGATGACTTGTGTAACATAGGGCAACAGTAATATAATATAAAAAAAGGAAATTACTTATATATTATATATTCATAACTAAAGTCCCCAGAAGCCTGTCTTGATGGATGCCCTTATACTGCAGCTGTTTGGAGACAGTGCTGTCATGTTCATTTTCTGTCTCTAGAGGGCAGTATCTATATCAAATTTTAGATTGACACTGGAGACATAGGTGTTCTTGTCAATTTAACACCTGCATGGCAAATGAACAGTCACCTGGACAGTTAATGGATGACTACCTGAAAACAAACCTGCGCAGATGACAAAACACAAGGAGTTGAGCACTGCTACAGAGTTATGTTATTCAGAGAGTGAGTTTGAGACAGAAGGACAGACAAAGAGACAGAACAATTTGCCTCCTTGCTTCTAATTAGTGCATGCCAATATTATACATTGTTAAAATATTTTGCCAATTTTAACAATGATATCTCTACTCGCTTTAACACACAGCAGTTTACACGTTCCAGTAGAAGGTGTGTGTATACTCATAGACCAATAACCTGTGCTTTGTGCACCTTAGGATTAAATATATATTTTGAACAATTTCCATGGTTCTTTTCTATCACCTGCTACCCCTGCATCCGTGCCGTCGGCGCTATAGCCAATAACATTCAGTACGCTACTCCGATGTGATCACCCACAAGTGACTTACATGCTGCAGGCTTCACGGCACTGCAGGGAGGCACATTTCTCACCCGTGGCCGTTGGTAGCCCGTGGGCACCTGGCTACACAAAGTTAGGAGGACACTTGAGGATAAACGAGCAGTAGCCTTAGGAACTCTGGGCTCCTTAAACTCGCCCAAACTCCGGGCGAGAACGAGAGCAGCTGTGTCACCGCGCTGCACAGCCATGGCGCGGCGGCGTGTGCCTATTAATGCGACTCCCGGGCCCACGCGGCAGGAGCAGCGAGCTGCGGCCTCGCGCTGAGCCACGCATGAGCACTCGCGCAGTCTTTACCAGGCCCGTCAGTCAGCCGCATTCAGACGAGAAGCACAATTATCGTGTTCTCGTTTCGCCCCGCCCCCCTCCTCCCCCACCACCGCCCTCCCACCACCTAAAAGATTTTAAAAAATTGTTCGGTTTTGTGGGCATACGAGGAAGGCATGGTACAGTAGGAGCCATCGGTTGCGTAACTTTTACTTGAACATATGAACACCTTGGCATGGCGAGAATTTCACCACAAAGCTTGCCCAAGATCCAAGCGTAGCTTCTAAGAGCCCAGCCTTAACAAGCAGCGCGCAGGAAAGGAAGAGGGAATCAGCCAGGTGTTGATGAAGACTAATTGTGCATTCTTTGCAAACACACCGACTTGAGCACACATCAGCTCTCCCGTTCAATTTATGGGGATGAGAGAGGATCAGGCTTAGGAGATGAATATCGTGAGTGGGTGATTTACAAATAAAGCCCTCATTGAAAATGCAGATTCATATTTGAGTTGCTGCCAGTGAGTGTAAGGTTACAAAAAGTTTTTAAAAAACAGCCACGGCAGCAGCAGCAGCAGCAAAAAAAAAAAAACACTCTAGAATTACAGAGTTTTGGCCAAAGCAGGAAGCAAGCAAACAACACATGAGAAGACACAATGACAATATAGCACCAACTATGCCAACTGGATTCACACAGTAGGCACACGTGACACTTCAGGTTTGCAGGCAACAAAAAAAAAAAAAAAAAACACTAGAATAAAGATGTCTTGGCAACCTCTCCTTTTGCACACAAAAACCCATGGCTTACAGGTTCTTACACTTAGCAAACGCTCCCGTTCAATAAGATTACAGCACATATCTGTCGGAGCCAGCATTGCCTGGCTGCTGTATACGGGGCTACCCCCGCTCGCTTTGCTGTGGGAGTCCATTGACCAAAGGAGCCCACGTACCCGCACGGTGGCGGGAGATTAGCAATGAATTCTGAAAATGGGGCGTGACCAGGGCTTCAGGGGGCCACAGCACTTCAGAGGCTGCTGTAGGTGGCTCTGGGCTATGCCTGGATGACTCGAGACGTATGTTTTTCCTTGCACACACACAGACACACACACACACACACACACACACATACATGCAAACATACACACACATGCAGTTAAATGCAAAAGTATTGGGATAGTGAAACAATTTTTGCTGTTTTGGCTCTGCACCACAGCACATTGGATTTGTATAAAAATGGCTATAATTCGTACATGGATCAACTGACACGATGACCTCATGAACATTGTTTTATTTAAAATCCAATGTGCTTGAATACAGAGCTAAAACAACCATAATTGTGTCACTGTCCCAATACTTTTGCATTGAACTGTTTGATAACATTTAACAATGCTTTGTGTCAAATAATGGTTCAGTTTATGGTTTTGGTGTTACGGATTTGGTTCAGGTCAGTATGTTTTTGGTAAAGCAAAGATAAATAAATTTATTAAAATGGGTGTTTGATAACTTTTTTCATTAAATAAATGAAATAGTATTTTTAAAATTGTATTTTGGAATTACTCAAGTTCCCTTTGTCCAACATTACAGTACATTTTGTCAAAAGATCTAAAGCCAGTCAGTGTGACAAATGTGTAATAGGGGAAATAAGTGCCGTGAAAATGTTTTTTTCACGGCATTGTAAAATGGAGCATAAACTAAACCTGTATTATGTAAACAAGACTAGAAAGAGCATTAATTAATTTGATTCTCAGATGAAAGATTGTCAATTCCTGTAAGGATAATTGTTTTTCCTCTTGAAATTTAAATGCAGTCTTTTACTGCATCAAAATGAATAATAGAGCATGGTTGCAACTTTGCTCTCAAATGTAAAGCATCACTTTGTTAAATTTGTGTTTCTTGTGCTTGTAAGGGATGTTAATGTATATGGGCCATTGTGCTCAATGTGTTGCCAATAGCATACGGCACACTTGCAAAGCAATTCTGTCTTACAAATGTTGTTTTATCCACCATCTTTTCCCCATCACTACTGTTGTTAACACTAAATCCATAATGTTCCCTAATAGCGGACTTAAATGATGCTGGAGAAACCTGGTTTTTCTTGAACACTTGCCATTTCGCTCAAGGACCGACTGCCTGGTGCTTCAACAATAAGCTGTGCTCAACTTCACCTGTACAAATAGTTTTGCTGGACTTTTGATTTCAATGAAAGCAGCTGGGGTCAAATGATCATTGCATTCCTCATTTTCAGTGCTTGGATGGCATCAGATAGAAATAATATAACCTTTACATGATGAATAAGAAAAAAACCAGCAAGTTGTCTGTCTGAGTGCCTATTTCAAAGCTTGACATAAGAGGGTTTTTTGAAGCAACCAAACCGTGGGTAGCGAATATGAGTAAAGAAGACAGTGATCATCGTGGAGGCAGCAATGCCTTCATCTTCTTTCACAAACTAAAGCCTCATCTCTTTACCCAGCCCCATCTCTTACAGGCAGGAGTGTGTCATCCCAGGATATTTTCTGCAAAGGCGAAGGACAGTTTCAGTTCCTCACCAATGTGACTGCATGGCCAATAATAAAAAATAAAAAAAAGATCATTACCAGCTCAGAAGGATGTGAGTTCAAGTATATACTGGCCTCAGAATGAATGCAGGATGATTCATTTGGACAATGATGGAGGTCCAGCGGAAGGTCCACGTTCTGTCGTCTGTAGACAGGTGCTAAGTAACAGTGCAAGGCCTCGCACAATCACTCCAGCTCACTCATGTGCTTGTGCCCACCCACAGATACAGCTTTTTGAATTTCTCTCTCCCCTTGCTTTTCCAACCGCCAAATCTCCTACAGAATGTATTGACTTCTTCACCCATGGTGGGCTGGTTGCTATCTCTCCACACTGAACAACTGCTATACGCACAGAGTCCCGAGTTTGCCGAACATCGGAAATTGCTTTGTTATTTATCGTTATTGTTTTTTTCATTTAACATCATTGTAAGCACACCATATTCCAAACGAAACAAAATGAAAGCTCAGTGCATTGTAGTTAGCGCATTTATTAGCTACAAGGTGTGGACACTGAGGTGGGGATGCAGTAATGAAATCCTTATTTATCTGGCTCGGCGATGGCTCAGCTTATAAATGATCATGCTTTGAGTTCTGGCTAAGCTGACTATGACCTGGATTTTGCAGTGGTGGTGCACAGTTTTGCCCTCATAGTGTGGCCCTTAGATACTTTCTGGGTACCTACAGTCATTAGTGGAAGATGTGCCCCTCATATTATCAGTGAAAGCGCTTCTGTAATACACTGTGCGGCTTGTAGTGTGATAATTTTTTATAGGCTCACAGGAAAAACTAAATTGCAAGTTGGGTTTTTAATTAGTGTATTTTCATTGCATGTAAACCCAATTCACTCAATAGATTTACATAGAGCATTGGCCATTTGGTCTTCAGATGGATTATGTTTCATTAATTTTTTTATCCAGCTGTTTCGAGGTGCATAATTAATTGAAATCAAATCTCCTAGCAAGTATCATAGGCTGTTAAAGATAAACATAATGCCAACAGGCCTTCAGCCAAAGAAAGGTACACATATTAAGTTGGAAAAGCTACAGAATCTATTTTATGTCATCAACTTCATTAGCTCCAACTAAAACGGCAGTTAAGTGGCTCAGAGGAAAAATCACAAAAACATAATGACTGTACTACTTTTCAGAAATGGGAGAAATCATTTTGTTACCCTGTTCAATATAGGTTCCTTATATCATTATTCTTGAATTGTTCACAGATGCCATACTACAGTTAGTCTAAATGGGGGCATTATGTTTAGGTTATAGAAATTTTATGGCACAGTACTTTTTATTCTGGGATTGGTTCCACTGGAAATCATGAAGTTACAACAATACGTGTACATAAATGTGTGTGTGTGTGTGTGTGTTGGTAGAAAAAAATATTTAATGTTCAGTTAGCTTCCATAAATGGGCCATATGTAATTTATATGTCTCTTTTCTTCAGCATTAAGAAGGCTTTTGAGTTTAATAAGAGAGTTCTTATTTATTACGATTCACTATGGTACCAATGAGCCTCACACGGCTCTGAAATAAACATTTTAAACTCAGATGTTAATACAGTAATACATCTGAGTGATTCCTCGCTCACCTATGACAAAAACAAGCCCACAAATTAATGATGATCTAAAAAATAATAATAAATTGAAAAAAATATTTAAGGAAGCATCTCACTAATGTTCCTTTGCACGTCAGTGCTGTAAATGCAAGATTTCTGTGACTCATTTACCAAATATGATATCACACTGTGTGCATGCATGGGGCGGGGGGGGGCGTCTTTCAATCCTAAAACAAAATTGCATTTAGTTTATCTCCATTGTTCTCTAGATTGTACGTTGATCAGATTCCATCTCTCCCAACCTCATTGAAAGAGGTGCTAACAGGCTCTCACTGGTCCATTCATGTAGCAGTGAACCCTGTTAAATAGCTGTCAAAGACAATTAGCAGCTCAACTGGCAACTTGCTACAGCTCGGATAATCGGGATAATTCTAGAATGATCTTTCTGAATGCAGACCATATTGGTCATGGGGACACAGCTTAACCATGGAAAACTCCATTATGAAAAGTAATAACCCTACATACTCATGAGCCTTCTCATAAATCTGTTTAAACCACTACTTCATAATGCAGTTTTAATTTGTTTTTGTTTTGGATTAAAGAAAGATTTCTGCAAAGCAATACATATTCCCACCTATTTGCGTTCCACATGCTTTAAGGTCATACAAATGTATTTTATTTCAAATAAAATGTTCAAATTATATTTAATTTCAAATACCTGTTCAAATATATTTTGTTTCAAATGCATATTCAAATGATTCAAGTGTGTTTGATTTCAAATCCCTGTTCAAATGTATTTTATTTCAAATGCCTATTTCAGACGGTTCGCACCAGTGGCAGAACTGCTGTGCATCTGAATGACAAATTGTATGTGGGGAAATGCATTTGAAATGCTGTAGATAAACAGAACAATCAAGGAAAAGGTGGCCAAGGTCCAGACTCAATCAAACTCAGTTGCAAGCTGTCTAACAATTTAAGTGAGTGCTACTTTTTTTGTGTACAGAACAAATGGTATTTGCATACAATGGGCTTTGAGTTGGTGTATGAGCTTGATATCTTTCAACCAAGACCATTCCCTGGGGCTCATTTTAACCATTTTTGAACACGGGTGTAAAGTGTCTATAAAGTTGTTCAGTTATTTGGCTAAAGAAGAAGCAGCACATTGCAATGCAGTTTACTGCCGACGAAGAGGAGCCTGAATTGCTGCACTCGACACACAAACAATGAATTCTGCAAACTGGCACACATTTTGATAACTGTTTTTATCGCCTAATTTTCCATCTCCCCCCTGAAATCTGGAGTGTACACAATTGTACAAAATGTCCATTTCATCACAGCAGTGACAGATTCGGGACAGCCCAGACTGGAGTGCTCGTCTCCCGCAGTCCCTCTTTCCAGACATCCAGCCTTTTTTTTTTTCGATGCAGCCCAGCGGTCGAGCTGCGCAGTCACTGCATCCCAGGACTGCAAATCAGTCGCAGCTGGTTACTCTAAGGAATCGCGCCCGTGTTGCCCCAGGACACACCTCAGCTCTCAGCCACAGTCAGCACGAACACATTTGGGCTTAGTATATGCCCGTACAGAAATGAAATATACTGTAATCATTTCTTAATATGTGGGTCTTCTGGAAAATAAAATGATAAAAATATTTCACAGCAATACATAAAAAAACATCTATATATCACAATACCTTAAAGCTGCAACAGATTGTAAGGTTGTAAAATATGATGTTTTTTATATTGATTGCTTGAGAATTTTGACAGGACCTATAGTGACAACTCAACTTGCTGATGGTTCACGAACAGCAGTGAGCAGAAACACACACAGTACATTTCTGTGTACACACAGTCTTAACACTGCCCCCATATATATATATATATATATATATATATATATGTACTTTAAGGTATATGTACTTTAAACCAGTAGAAGCCCCTCCACCCCCCCCCCCCCCAGTGTTAAGACTATGTGTACAGAGAAATGCATACTGAAAGATGAATACTATCAAAATTATGAGAAATAAAATTGCTCAAAGCAGTCTTATCTGCCCACAAGCTCCTTTTCCAGAACTCTGCAGACTCTTTTAGGTACTTCTTAGGAAACTAACCTGGCCATCTAGTTTTTACGGCTAATTAGAGGTTTGCATCTTGCAGTGTAGCTTCTGTAGTTGTTTGAGAAATCGTGTGTGGACAGTAATCACTGACACATCCACACCTGCCTACTAAAGAGTGTTTTTAATCTGTTGACAGGTGTTTGGGGTTTTTTCTTCATTATGGTGATATTTCTTTGATCAACAGGTTTTCCTTAGCCTACCAAGCTTTTTCAATTACTGGCATGCTTACTCTTTTCCACTTTTATCGAGTCAGACTGACGTGCATTCATTTATAATGGTGATTGAACTTTTGCAGGTGCTACTTCATAGCTGGGCATATATGGAAAAAGAATGCACGCACCCCAGCCAATCAGAATTGAGTATTCAGCCAAGCCCTTGTATAGGTTCACAGCAAGGAGCAAGGGATCAAATCCCAGCCTGGGTGTTTTGCATGTTCTCCTCGTGTCCAAAGACATGCAGATAGGTTCATTGGCAACTCTAAATTGCCCATGTGTGTGAATGAATGGTGTGTGACCTGTGATAGAATGGCAACCTGTCCAGGATGCATTCCTGCCTCTCACCCAATGCATGCTGGGATAGGCTCCAGCACCCCCCAAACCCCCTGGAATAAGTGGGTATAGATAATGGATGGACGGATGATGCTGACTGTGTTTGTTGACATTATATGCTCAGCATTAAGACTTGGGAAAATCTTGGGTGCGTGCGTTTTCTATACAAACGAGTGGCGTCACTCAACTAAAATGAATTCTAAAAATAGATTTTCTCCCATGCTAAGAATCGAGTTGGAATTAACCACATTATGTGATCACTCGATCAGTGAAATAATTGAAAATCACCAGCTCTACTGTTGACAAATGTTGACAAATGCCAATTACGGTCCTCATGTTGACAAGTGCCAGTTACGGACTACACAATCAATCAAGCTACCTTGCAAACACCACATTTTATCTAGGCCCATAGATCATCAGCGACATACAAACAATTAGTAGGTCTATCGTGTATACAATAACCCATTAAAAACACACAGTCATCCATTAAAAATATGACAAACACTTTATTTATTTGTAATTCATGGAAGTGTAAAAATGACTGAATCCATACCTATGTGTTTCTATGAGCTAGAATGTATGTGTATTTTCATGTATGTATAAGCACGTATCTCCATATTTAATTATATTATGGGTCATACATTTATATGCATTATTATTATCAGTTACGCATAAGAAACGCAGTACAAGAAGAAATGATAATCAGATGGTAATGTTTGAATGACCTTGTTCTCTTCAGATGGTAAAATGAAAAAACACAGGGCCAAGTTACATAAAATAGGAAACAATGGGCAGCATTGCTTTGTAATTGAGCTTGTTTAATTTGTCTGAGCTAAGATAGCCAATATTGTCTTTTAATAGCCTGGATTTTGCTAATTTTAGGCCTGGATTTTGCTAATTTTAATGACTTATAGACAGTGCTTTGTATGTGTGAGTAACTTGGCATATTTGCATGTTTAAAATGTTATTGAAAAAAATTTTGAATTATAGTTTCATTTTTGTACAAGAAGAAAGAGGGAAAAAACTCAAAAGTTAGGGGCTTCATTGTGTGGACATGTAAAATTGTTTCTGAATTCTGTCTGTTTACACAAGATCAGAAGGTACAGAACAGTTCTTGGTGAGGTGAGAAGTCTCTGGTCATTGCGGTTGTTTCTGTTGGAAACCCTGAAAAGTGCCAAACTATTGCTGTTGTATAGGTATGGGGCATGCCACCCCGCCAAGCCATAACTTGGTGGCATAGCATACCTGCCATCCCAATCTGAATTCTGTGTGCTTACATTATGTCAGAAGGTAAAGAAGATAGCGTTCATAAGGGCTGACACTCTGTGGTCATTGTGGTTATTTCTGAGGAAACCCTGAAAGGTGCTGTATAGGTGCCAAGGCATAACACCCCCTATACATTCATATATATATATAAATGCTTAAGAAAGCACAATAGGCGCTTTCTCACGAAGTTGCTTATATGTTTGGGAATATGGCTGGGCATGGTTTAAGTAAGAGTTTGATAAATGCTGGGAGGCAGGTCTGATTTCTGTTTGTTAGCAGGAGCTAATAAAGGTGTCACTTGCAGTCTTCCTGAGACACAGCTTAGTCTTATTAATGACAGTCACTATTGATTTAGCCTTGCCGTGCTATGTAATTAAGCCTGTGAGTGATGTTGAAGCATACACACCATCATTAAACTAGCAGCGCTTTTTTGTTGTTGTTTTGTTTTGCTTTAATTTCCCCTGGGGTCCACCACTTGAGAGGTGGATACTGTTTTGGAAGACATCCTGGTAAAGTCCAGCAATTTTGTTGGGGAGGGGATAGGAGACAATGGCCTTCTGCGCTTACCTTGTGGGAGGTGCTTAGGAGTTTAAATACAGAAACAGTATGCAGCCATGAGGCAGGTACAGTGATCCAAGAAAGCTGATGTGATTATATAGTAGAGTCCCACACATCACCACATTGACTGAAGTCAACAAAAAAACAGGTCCGCACACACACACACACACACACACACACACACACACACACATTCACTCTTTTACATCGAAAGTAATTATTTTTTTTAACTATGCTTTGTGAGTTTACATTTTTCACATGATGGCCTTGGTTTGGACCAAAACCTGAATGAAAATACACCCACTGCTAAGAGAATCATTGATTTAAGGCAAGCTGCCAAGTTCATGATGTATTTAAATAGCAGAAGAGCAACCCAGTGTGCCGGTGCACTGGAAAGGACAGGTGTGATTCAAAACTGGGAGAATATTATTGAGACAGGACCATAAATTTAAAAACGGTCTACTCAAATAGAAGTAGAGTGAGTACAGACAGCCCTTTTAGATTTAATCAAAACTGCCAGTGCTAGGACAGCGCTACTCAACCCAAAACCCCCTGGGTTAAATCACAAAACATTTACTGCCTTATAAGAAAATGCCATGTTCTTGTAATACTGAGCTGGATTAAAATATGAGTGTTTTTTAAATTGAATGCAGCTACCTACCCACCCCCACAGTTCAGCCAAACATCGTGATCATGAACTTACATTAAATCGTTTTTAATAGTATTCAGTCGTTGGTGTCTGTGTTCATCTTTAACCGTATCTTGTCAGTTGAGCAAAGAACACTCCTGAATAATGCTAGATGAGATATTCAAGAGGGTCAGATGTATGGCCAAGTCATGCTCTATTTCTCTATAAACACATGGTGAAGTTCTGCTGTATTTCTCAACGAGCGCAAAACAAACTATTCCTAACCCTCCAACTTTTCTAACATGGTTTGCGTTTAATCGTTTTGTGATTACAGCAGAAGGACCACCCTCTGAGAAAACTGAATTAAGCCAGGTAAGTGCAGCGAAGGCTCGAGCATTGGAGGTGATCCACAGAAAATTCAGTTTAATGCTGAATGCAAAGATGTCAGTTTACTCCAGTGCTTCCCAAACCTTTTTGGTATTAGGAAAAAAATTATTTTGGTATTAGGAAATTTTAACAACCACCCCCCACCCCCACCGCCATGACAAATTTGGTTCCACTGGGGTGTCTCTTTTTTTTGGGTTTCTAATGCCCCCCTTTTTGAACCACAGGTTTAATCAATGCACAAAGCCATCGATTTCACATGGCTTTTTTCAGTGGAGATAATGACAGGGTTTGCTATTTTCCTCCGAAATAGCTGAAAAAGTGTGCAGCTCTACAGAACCAGTCATTTGAAATATGGTGAAATTGATTTGACAGCAGAGTGACAAAGCCACAGAACCACTACGAAAAGCTTTTGATCATCTAAGCACATTGACCCCAAGCTGAGCAGTTCTCTCATAAAGCATGCCAGCCAGCCAACCAATTAAGCCTGCCCAGGGATAAGTGCTATACACACTGCCTTCTGTGATGTCCTGTTGGGCTGCTGTATTTTAAAACAAGCCGGGAGGTATGGCAGACTTCAACAAACTAGTTCCGTTAATTATGCTTGTAATTAATAAGCCAGGGGGCTGCCTGATGCACTGTGACAGACTGTCACAATAAATGGTGACAGCAGTGGCCTTGCACATGCCCATAAAAAAGGTGTTTTAGTAACAGAATTACTCTGTGGCTTCTTATCGCACCAACTTCAAAGCTCAGCGGATTAGCCCAACGTTGGAAGCGTTTGAGTCGGCTGAGGACTGGCGAACGCTCGGTAATGTATTTTCCGCGCGCCCGAGAGAAAGAGGATGGCGCTCCGGAGATTCCGCGGGCTGGGAAAACGCGGGGCGGATGACCAGAGGGGGCTGCCGGAGATGAGCCATCACAGAAGGGCTGTGACAGGGTTTTCCCCACAGACTGAGCACTGACACATTCATCAGGAAGGAAAACATAATGTGTGCGAACTTGAAATAGCCCACTTTCCCATTCTTTAATTACATATTTGCACAGGTCTCTTTTGACAGGTACTCGAGTCATCTCCAGGAAGGCAATCTGGGAAGATGGTTATGGACATCTTCATTGCCTCAACTGTCGGCATCGAGTGAATTTGCATAGAGGAACACGGCGCCATGAAAATGACCTAATCATTTGAATGCCATTGCCTGTAAACCACTGATCGCTGCTCTTTCTGCACCCTGCTCATCAGTAATCCCTGGGTATTGATAAAATTGCGGACAATAATGTAAAGTGATAACCTCTGGCTCAGGGACAAAGACAGTTGGCTAGAAGAAGAGCTCCATTGTTCCTGTGCTTTTATGAACATACTTTTTCAGTGAAAAATGGAATCAAATTTTTGAAAAGCATCTTGACACACAAAAAACGCTTAGAGCATCAAGCCAGCATTTTGTTGGCTTTATGTATCTTTTTATTCACAACATATTTCAATTGTAAAAGTATCTAAAACATGCTAGAGAGAACGTTCACATTTTAATGTATTACTATATCTGATTCCACTATATAACTCTCCAGTATATTTACCAATCTCATAGATCACTGTAGAAGACAAGTCTGCATGTTGTTCTTGTGAAGACAGGGTGCACAAAATATAAAAAAACAGAGGCGGTAATAATTTTAGCCATTCAGGTTAAAGTACGTTGCTCAAAGGTACAACAGCAGCATTCCAGCTGGGATTCAACCCTACAACCTGAGCAACAAGCCCAGTACCCTAACCATTATACTACCCTGCTGCCATTAAATTAGTTTACCTCTGCAATGGTTCCTCAAAATTGCACCTGCTCTGCTGTCTTTCTTGGGAGTATACTATTCCCCTCTTCTGGAATTACTGCACTTCAAAGCTAGATGTTTATATACTTGTGTTTGCATTGTAAGTTGCTCTGGATAAGATCCACATTCAAATGTCAGCGAATGAGATGCATGTCCTGCAATCTCTTTCCACTTGTAAAAAGTGGAAAGAGGCCTCATTGGATGTGACTAGCAAAGCAGCTATTGAAGCAACAGTGTCCGTAATTCATTTGTGGACTTAGTGATTTACTGAATGACTGAGCCCATCTTCAAGATAATGAGTCTGCTCATAAGTAGTTTTCAGATCAGGAGATGTGTTCTCCCTGCAGGTGCAAGTGGTTGCACAATTGCGTATATGACTTTGATTAATAAATGAATGCATTCACATTATGTAATATGCTATGAAGTGTTACTACATACTTATGAATTAAACTTTTTAATCTTTTTTTAATTCAGCAGAAATGTAAAGTGACACCACTGGGAGAGGCTCCAGCACCCCCTGCGACCCCGCCCAAAATAAGTGGGTATAGATAATGGATGAATGGATGGATGGATGTAAAGTGACACAGTAACTGACCTGTGAAAGCAATCTGCGAGAAAACCCAAGAAGGAAGACCCAGGTTACAGGGACGGCGTGACTGGCTCCCTCCAAGCAGCGCTTGCAACTTGCGAGCCCCAGAAGGTGGTGAAAACTCCTAATGAGGGAGGAAAAAGTTCTAATTTCTGCCTTTGCCACGTCTGGCAGATGTGAGAGCAGCGCGGAACGCGGTGTTCTTGGCCGCCGCCGGAGTCTCTTTCGCGCCGCGGCCGCGGAGTCGTCGCGTACGGCACGCCCGCTGAGGGGGCCCGATATCGCGGGAAGCCGCGCCTCTCAGTACGCCAGCCGCGCACATCTGGGACGAAAGGAGGCTAAGCGGACAATGGCGGCTGCCCCCCTCGCGTGTAATTACAGGGGGCTGCCCTCCGCAGATTGCTGCCCCTCCGGCGTTCTCCCACGCTGCCATCGTCCTAACGCCCCCCCCCCGGACCCTTCGGCAGTGCACGCGCACACACACACCCTTTGCATTATTCATAATCTGTATCCATCCTTAGCCTAAGTGCAGTTACCTCTCTGGCTCAACGCTCATGAAACTATAAAGACGGATCGTGGAGCGTTTTGCGTAGTGTTCGCGCTTTGGTTCGCGGGCCTGTGTCAGGACGAGAACGCCATGGGCACACCTGCACTGCGCCTTTACAGTCTTAGGACAGCCTTGAAAGACCTGTAAGTGCCTGTTTCTCACCGGATGCACTCAGTTCAGTTAGATGTGATGCTTTCATTCAGGACTGCAGTTATTCCTTTATAAACAGAAAAATAACTTCATGTTATGTGGTTGTTTTGTCTGTAAGTGTCTTATCTGTTGTCATGTTTTTGTGTTTTGTGTGGACCCCAGGAAGAGTAGCTGATGTTTTGCATTAGCTAATGGGGATCCTAATAAAATGCTAAATCCTATGTTATATGTCAGAAAAAACAGTGTCATTAAGTCTTTTTTAAATTTTTTTTTTAGGAAATTAGGACTGAGAAGTTATTGGATATTGCAGTTTTTACAGCATCACCATATCTTTGCATAGAATATTTCAACAAAAATTAACACAAAGTCCACAGGCGGCACTGCATCCTTTAGCAAATGTCTAATAGCAGAGAATAATCAAGAGACATCAATGCCTTTATATTTAACTAACACTACAATTGTGTCAGAACAGATCCTTTGAATGCTGTTGGAGTAGAAGCCAGCGCTTGCAGGAGCAGGAGGAGGTAAAGAAACACTGGCCCAGGACTGTCAAGGCCCTGAAGCACAAAACCATCCCAAATGTTTTTCACAAGGAGTTCAGGTTTCCAAGTTTCCAAAGGTTTCCAAGTGTCATGTTAATAAATAAATAAACAAATAAATAAATAAACAAACTGACGGTGGGATTAATGGTACCCTCATTCAACAGGCGTCTCCATGGTAACTGAAATATTTTGAGCATGGCAATATATCAAAACATGACTGTCATAAAGCCTCGCCACCCCAATCCCCCCCTCCCCTCCCCACTCCAAGCCCCATGCTGGTATCACAATGTGCACAATTCCCTTACAAAATTCTGGGCCAGTCAACTACAGGGAGACTACAGGTTGGGATCACCACCACTCCCTCAAATTTTGAATTAATACATCGAAACAGATGAAAACCATAAAATTCAAACTGGTGCTGTTATTGATTCACGTGTGGCCAAAAAGAAAGAGGCACAATTCTACACATGAAAGGACATGGTGAGGATGGAGGGGACCGCACAGGAATGCCAGACAGATGGTGCATCTGTTATACCAGCAGTAATTTAAACAGAGTTGCATAACAGTGCTGTTAAAAATATCTTGCCTTACTCTGGCACATGCGCACACACGAACGCTCATATACTCGCACACACACACGAACGCACGCACAGTTCTCTGCCCGAACTCATCTGCAGTGCTACGCAGTTACAGCACTAGAACAACACACGCTTGTGAGAACAGCTACACACACAGATTTGCTATGTGTACAGTATGTGCATATATGAGTGTGTGTGTACATGTCACGTATAATTCACAATTCTTTATGTAACCATAAAAAAGGATGTACAGTGAGCTCCAGAATGTTTGGGACTTTTTTTCTTCTTTTTTTGGCTCTGTACGTCATAATTTTACATGTGCAATCAAACAATTCACATGTGGTTAAAGTGCAATTTTTCAGCTTTTATGAAAGGGAATTTTGTGTTTACAGCACTTTTTAGACATAGTCCTCCCATTCCATGGGACATAACATTTCTGATTAGGGAGTGTGTTCAATTGCTTTCTTAGTGCAGGTATAAGAAAGCTTTCAGGATTTGGTCTTGGTTCAAGGTTTTGGATTGCCTTTGGAGTCTGTTATTGGTGTCTGTCAACATAAGGAACTGAGGAGTTGAGTTGTGAAAGTGAAAGTCAAGGAAGCCATTATGTGTCTGAGAAATAAGAAAGAAAGAAAAAAAAATCTGTCAGGGACATGACCAAACCTTAGCCTTACCAAAATCACCTTTTTGGAACATCACTAAGAAGAAAGAGAGAACTAGTGAGTTCAGTAATTGCAAAGGGCCTGGTATGCTAAGGAAGACCTCTACAGTTAATGACTGAAGAATTCACTCCAAAATTAAGAAGAAAAAAAACCAAACACCTGTCTGACAGATCAGAAACACTCTTCAGATAGCAGGCGTGGATGTGTCAGTAACTGTCTCCAGAAGCCTTCACAAACAGAACTACAAAGCCTATACAGAAAGATGCTAACAACGGGAGAGGAGAATGTTCATTTTAACCACCTGTGAAATGAGCCAAATCAAGAGAAAACTATGTCTTTGTCACAAACATTATGGAGCTCACTGAGTATGTGTGCTACCTATTTATGCACATGCCTTTCCCCCCACCCAGTTTTCCTATAAATAGTCAGAAGGACATTTGCTCCTGTGAAATGTCATTTCTGTAAGTCGCTCTGGAGAAGAGCATCTGCTAAATGCCAACTTTATTTATTTATTTATTCATATTTAGCCTTTGTAAAACACATCTTTGTGTCTCATTCATTCTGCTCTGCATCTCTTGTAAAGTGTTAAATTTAAATAATCTTGTGTGTTATTAGATGCAGCAAAGACTTGCAGGTGTATCTTTAAAAATGTTTTGCATTGGTTTGTGAGATTTATCCCAATGCGCATATCTGCAGTGCTGGTTTACATTAGCCAGTGTAACTACTGAGGTAATGGTAATGTTACGCAATATTTTTTTGTTAAATGCAATGTGTTACAACAAATATCTACTGTATTTGTATGTTGTTAATCTTTGCAATTATCTGAAAGTGCATACAGTAGGACCTTCAGCATGTAAAAAAGGCTTGTTTTTCAGACACCCTCTGTCCCAGATTAAACTTTAATTGTGTTCGTTTTAGTTTTTATTTTACCTGTTTTCTTACAGTATATAATCCCTCCATGTGAATTTACTGCTTTACCTTGATAAATGAAATGACTGAATAATATGTAGGAAATTACAATCTTCCTTCTCATTTTCTCAACAGAGATTCTTTTGTCTGAGTCTCAGATTGTGCATTAGGCTTGTTTCCATGGGTTTAGGAATCAGCTGGTTTGGCGATTCCTCTGCACAGTTAAATGGACAGTACGGTTGGTCTTCCAGGTCCTCAATCACTGCGGTGGGTGGGGGGTAGTGCACACTGTCTGCTGGTTTTTGTTGTTTCACTAATTGTGTTATTGATTTAGGTCATTCAGTCGGATAAAGAGTGCACACATTTTGTTTCCAAGGTCTAGATTGACTGCTGACTGAAAAGAAACCACACAAACCTGTAGCCATTGCAGTTCTCTGGGACTGGAGTTTGAAACCCCTGATGTAGAGGATGTTTCTGCCAGTAGTTTATTTCCTTCTCTCTCCTGCCTGAGCTGGCCATCTTGTTCAGCACCGGACAGCTCCCTGCACACTGGACAGGGAAAAGATTTTAAAGAGACACTGCTCAATATTCTTCCACACCAACACATACCAATATAGGAGACCATGGTGCCTATCAACACATTACTTTACTGCCATTTCATAAACCCTCTTATTCAGAGTAAATTAAAGAACTTTGCATTGTTTCACACAACTGGATAGATACTGATATAATTCCATGTTAATTACCTTTGCTAAAGGCATAGAATGGCATTGTACCTGGGAATCAAACCTGCAACCTTTGGGTTACCAGCCCACTTCCCAAACCATTATCATTCACTGCCACACTAGAACAGTGCCTTCAGAGGATGAACCACCCAGCAGTACATTTTCCTTCCAGGTTTGAACAAGTCCCAGCCAGGGCTGAGATTAAACCATGTGGAAGCTGCAGAGCCCCCACCCCCCCTCCCCCAGGGGGCCAAGCATTAACAGGGAGCTGTTCTCTTTATTCAGCTGCAAGTGTGAGCTGTCATTTCTACTTGTTTTTTTTGTCCTGCCCCTTCCCGCCCTCTCTCCAAGGACACTAGTACTGAGGGCACATCATTTCCAGTTCTTGTTATGAGTAATTATTCTGTAGCATGGAACAGAAAGTTGTAGCTATGCCTGTGTAGTTAAACTCAAACTAATCTGGTAACAAGAAGTTATTAATGAGCGACTCCATAGTAGGTCACATGGAACAACAGTTAGCGCTATTCGAAATCACATATGTAAAGTTTTTTAAATATTTTGTATTCACACTTATGATATACAACAAATAGGCCTTTTTATATGTGTAATTAAGAATAATAAAAAAATATTCTTTCCTCAAGAGAAGTAAAATGGAATTTAATTGAATCTGAAAAACACGCGTGTTTGCATTACCGAAGTAAATACGGCTGAAGAAGTGTTGGAGAACTCCTGTTTCAAGGTTTTTCAGACTTTGATCCAGCAAGGTCAACTGTTGACAAAATAGTTAAAAGATAAAATAGATGATAAAATAATTTAAGATATTTTATCAGTACCTCACGACACTGATGGATACTTTAGATTCACTTAAGAATTATGTCTCCTTGGCAATTGTAAACAAAAGGCACACACATTCAAGAAGAAAAGTGATATGGGATCGACAATCCCAGCAAAATGCAAAGCTTATGAAGTGTTAATAATGTGTCTCTTGGCTTTTGCACAAAAAAGGAGAAAATGCGCGACTGGCGCTCATTAAGTATTCCGACTAATCATCAAAGGCAACGGCACTAGATGTGTGGCACAGTGACCTACAGAGAGCCAGTGGAGTCGTGTCTTTGACTGCAGTGATAAGAGCCGCTGCCAGACGGGGACTTCAAGCCCGGCAGAAAGAAACAGCTTGGACAGAAGAATCATCTTTTCCACTTGACTGAAATAAAAAAGAATTATTAAATGTAACAGGTTCAGCCTGACACTGGCTCCCATCACCTGGCCTGCCTGCAGAGACTGCTGCGCTCCCTGTTCTGACGCTTATACCGGCTGGCCCTCGGGAGGTATCGGGCCCTTGTAAAAGTGCCGAGCACTTTGTGCTTCTCCTCTCATGATGTCCCAGTATTTAACTTTATATCTCCTGTCTATCGCCTATATATTCCTTCTTCTGTGTGGTTGCCTTGCTCGCTCGATTCCCCCCCTCACCCATGGTGATGTTTAATATACGACAGTACCTCCTGTACTGTCACTACCAATTCTTTCACGTCAAATCTCACTTTTCACTTTGTGTGGTGTGTCTTCTTTTCCCAGTCGCTCTGCTGTGCATGCTTATTTTGCGGCTATCATCAATTCAATAATATCTTGAAAGGTATTTTTCCTTTGGTGATTTTGTTTCTTTTTACGCATATTATGATCCTTGCTTTGTGGATCAAATTTCCCATTTGAAGGTATCTGTAATACTGAAGTTTCCCCTATAGATTTTTCAAGATCATAAATAACATCATGCTCTATAATATATATATATACATATATATATATATATATCGTAAGATATATGTAAGATTTTACATATTTTTTGACATATCTATGCATCAGAGGACATTCACCCATGTAGTAGACTTTTACGTCTTTTTATGTCTAAATTATGCCAGTCCAGCTCAAACCCAGCACAGCAGCTTTCACTAAAATGCGTGAGATTTTCAGACCAAGGCATGTGAGCGTGATATTGGCCCTAAACGAGTGAGACTTCAAATCTATGAAGGGTTATGGATGTGGAGAGAAAGTGTCTGTGACTCCGCTGGGCCATTGATTTCCTTTTTTTTCTTTAAATGGTTTAATTTCATTTCAAAGCCAGCAGGTCTTCTCTGGGCTGCGCAATGATTTCCAGACAAATCTGCTACATACTTTACTTTGACAGCAAAACCTAGTGTGCACACTGCCCACAGCCAGATCTGCACACTACGCCTTCTCTGTTTGATCACTGGATGACTGTAGCAGCCAAAGGCGTGAAGACTGGGACATTACTCAGAAAGCTGTGGCCAGGTAAAAGACATGACCTTAGAAGGAGAAGGAGAAGGAGAGGGAGGGAGAGAGAGAGAGAGAGAGAGAGAGAGAGAGAGAGAGAGAGAGAAAGAGAGAGAGAGAGAGAGAGAGCAGCCTTTGCTCTCAAACAGACTCAACCCCATGAAGATGTCATTTGTTAGTTTGTTTTTTCTCCAAGCTCCTTTTGAATGTGCAAGTTCAGGTTAATCCAAAGGAAACAAAGCTTATGAAGTCTTTTGAAATACTCAGAACTAGATGAGAATGCAAGCAAGCTTATATACAGTACATATCTTTCAGCTGTATAAGGAACACTATAGGTTTACATTATGCATGCATTTAAAAGGCATTAATAAAGCAACTTGTTCTGTGGATAGTTTGCTCAGTGCGTCAGAAATCTTTTATTTCACGGCAGCCTCTACTCCAACATTATAGATTATTTTTACCCTAACATTATCTAACTCTAAAGTATTTTAACGGACTCATTCATTCAGTTAGATAAAATCAATCTAGAGAACAAGTAGAAGTTTCCTCCAGCCACATTTTGATCAAGAGGTGAGGTTCACTCTCTTAACTGAAAGACCCAGCTTTCCGCACACCAGGAGGGTACTTTATCGGTAGTGGATTTTGGTGTTTTTAAACTCTATCCACAGTGGTCCATTCAGATCTATCTTTAAAAAAGTATCTCTTGAACCCAGGAGCAGAAAACTAATCATGAAAAAAGAATTCATTACTCACTGAGAGGGATAGGCTCTTGAACCAAAATGTGCCCTGGAACTCTGAGCACTGCATTAAAAAAAAAAGATCTTAAAAGATTCTTGGAGATTTTGTGGACTGGAGATACACAAGAGTCTTCAAATATCAATACCATAAAATTATGTTAAATACATTTTTCTTGATTCACATGTAGTTAAAGTGCGGATTCTCAGATTTTATTAAAGGAAATTTTCATACACTTTTCTTTAGAAATTACAGCACTTTTTACACATAGCCCCCCAATTCAGGGCACTATAATATTTGTTAACGCTATTTAAATAAAAACAGTTACATCTAGTACTTTGTCACTTGAAGTCTGTGAGCCATAGACATCACCAGGGGCTGAGTATCTTCTCTGGCAATGCTCTGTCAGGCCAGTACTGCAGCCGTCTTTAGGTCCTGCTTGTTTCAGGGGCTAGCTGCTGTTTTCTCTTCAGCATATAGAACACACGTTCAGTTGGATTCAGATCAGGTGACTGACTCAGCCAATAATTTTCAGGTGACTGACTTGGCCAACGATACGTCTTTTGGCTTTGAAAAACTCCTCTGCTGCCTTAGAAGTATGTTTGGGATCAGTGTCTTGCTGTAGGATGAAGTATACCATCCAATAAGTTTGAAGGCATTTGCATGAACTTGAACGGATAAGACGTTTCAGTACATTTCAGAATTCATTCTACTGCTACTAGAAGTTACATCATCAGTGAAGACAAGTGAGCCAGTACTTGTGGCAGCCATACATATCTAAGCTATAACACCGAGTTTTTTACAGAATTCTTGGCCATTCCCCTAGCCCGAAAAAGCAAACCAGAGGTGACAGTTTGCAAGGAAAAATCTCACAGGATGGCATAGAGGAAGAAACCTCGGGAGCAACCAGACTCAGTAGGGGGAGCCACCCCTCTTCTAATATTTGTTAAAAAAAAACAAAAACATCTGTTGAATTGCTAGTGGTCCTGGAGGGTTTTGTTCTGGACGAGTTTGAGGTGGGTGATGGGTTGTATGCGCAAGAAACACATCATAAAAAAACTTAATAAGCAAGACACTTTCACACTGACATTCATACCAGTCAAATTAAACATTCCACTGTTTTATGAACATACATTTGGCCTTATTTTAATCAAGGGTGGGTCACAGTAAATTCCTTAGCTTAATGGCTCTTGGTTTTATAAAGTTTGGGAAGAACTGATATAGGACATTATGAAATACAACTGCATGAGTGCATTTATGCGGTATCTGGCTACATTCCTTTTATAGCTGAATTTATTATATGTTTTTTATGATCTTCAAGACATAAGAGAGTAATATTTTCTTTTATGATCATTAGACATTAAGTAGACGCTTATAAAGACAGTGGAAGCGTTCTTCTATACTTCCCCCATGATAATTTGCACCAAATAATTCTTCTTTGTGGTGCTGGCTACTAATTTTCTGTGATACTCCAATACTGACAAATGGGCATAATGTAACTAATTATGCTCCATAAGAATGACCTGCACCAGTAGCTGACAAATACATGGAGAGAGAGAGAGAAAAAAAAAAAAAGGCCATCTTGATCTCTCAAAACAAAGTTACAAGCGAGAACTGGTTCTAGTGGTGCTATACACAACATCAGAGATAAAACATTTGAAAAGGAGCAGCAGGCAGTCAAGGAGAAGATGGTTCCACCATGATTAATCAACTGAGTATGATCTCATTAACAAAAAATAAAATGAAATCAGTCTTAGTCTATTAGTTAATAATAATAATAATAATAATAATAATAATAATAATAATAACAGCTATTATTGTTATTATTGTTTATTTTTTATTTTTTTTACAGACAGCCTCAGATTTCTCCTTTACCCCCTTCATTTTCAGACCTCTGGAAAAACAGATACATCTTAGTACATTTATGATATTGAGAGAACATCCTGTTATAAATCTAGTTGTAAATAGATCCTTATTTTATTGAACACTTCAGCCAGGCTATTGTAAGAAAGAAACATATTTTTTTAAGTACTGAAGGCCAAACTGCTGTTTGACTATATCACCATGACAACTTTACGGTGATGTATGGCGCAGATGTAGGTTTGAGCGTGATTTTGTAACTGTCTCAGAAAGCTCCGTCATCAGCATTCATAAAGCTGGCACACAAGCCGGTCGTCAAAAGGGTTTTTTGTTCCCCGATTCATCTTTAGAGATTAAAAAGTCTCTAATCTTGTCCCCATGGCCATATTTCTCTCAGATTGTCAGGCAGATCATACAGATGAGAATGACACGGAAACCAGAGGAGATGATATGAAGGCTTTTGCGTTGTGCACACAATGACAGTACAGGCTTGGTCATCCAGAGCTGCTCACAGACAAAGAATGTGTCCACAAATGATACTGTACTTGTAATGTGGACAATTACTCAAGTTTCAAGGCTATATATTTAATTGATCTTCTTTGGCCATGGATTTAATTTCAATCCGTAGATTTTATCCACATTTAGGCATTTGTCAGATGCTTGTATCCACAGACAAATATGGCATTTTAAATATATACAGTCCATTAATACAGCTGGATATTTTTACTGAAGCAATGCAGGTTAAGTATATTGCTTAAGGGTACACCAGCACCCCAGCTGGGAATCAAACCCACAACCTTTGTGTTCCAAGCCCATTTCCCTAACCCTTATTCTGCACTGCCATCCCCAGTGTGTTTCTGGCCAAAAGCATGAACTAGGTCAAACTTTGGCTGTTACTAGAGGTCTAAACACCACTGCATCTTTCATCCTTAGTAGTGTAGTGTAGTGTCTGCCCAATTCTGTGTATTCTTTCAGGTCAAAGTGCGTAAAACAAAAAAATGAGAACACTTAAAAACTCTCAACTCTCAGAAAATTATCTTAATTCTAATGTAGCTGAGAAGTCTTCAAACTGTGTAAATGGTCCACCAATGCCAGCCTTGGCTTTCTACTTTGGTTATCCACAAATTTTTTTCATTAGCAGGCTCTCTTACAGTATAACTTCACAAATTCTTGCTGCAAACAAAATGAAAATGACAGAAGGCCCTATGGAAAAACAGAACAATTGCAGGAGTTATGAACAATTTCTCAATGCTACTTATTCTTGTATTGGACACCCTCTCTCGAGTGGCTCGCCCAACTCTCCCATCTCCCTATCGCGTGCAGGCCACACACCGGGAAGAGTTTGCAAGGCCTGCAACTGAGCAAGGCTATCATGCCCACACCCTCGGCTATCGGCCGCCAGAGGAACGAGACGCCACAGAGGCGATTAGCAGCGGTCCAAAAAGAGCCACGACAGCCACGCACAGCAGACAAATCCTGCAGAACGACTCCTGTAAGTCCCACGAGGCAAGCGGCCCGCAACAAGGATCAAGCTGCGTGTCTAGGAACTGATAGTAATGTGTTGATTGGTTATTGTGAATGCTCTATTTTGGTTGGCTCCAAGCCATCCACCGCACTGCATTAGTTTTAATACACATCACGCATAGAAAAGATCTTGCATGTAATCCATCTTGAATACTAACCGGTCATAAACACGGCATATTGATCTCAATGCACACCATTAACGCAACAGTTATTCTTTATCTGTCTGGCACGCGCCATGCGCCATTTTTTAATCACTACCTCCAGCTATTTCAAACCCCGCTCCATCTTAGTCCTTTGTTCTCCTTGAACGCGTGTCCGTGATCCGTGCTCACCACATTGCGCAACCCCACACGCAGGAGAACACACAAAGTTCCACACATGCTTGCGTGCATGCACGCCCAGTGCTAACACACACGCACACACGTGCGTACACACACATGCACTCACACAGAGATTGTTGAACATCACAGTAGGGAATTGTGCTTTGCCTTTTCAGTACTTTGTGTTCAATAAACCTTATTATATGAGCAAGGTTGTCTGTATTAATATTACTCTTGTGTTGAATTGAATCAGCCACTGCTAATTAAAATAACACCTAGAATACCTTCACCTCTTAGCTGAATCACTTATAGTAATTTGGTATTCGCTGAAAATATAATATTGTGATTTAGTTAAGATTGAGTATTAATGTGTAAATATAATACGCATTAATTTTATTATTAATTGAAATGTCCCATTTATAGTTTGTATATTTCCTTAATGAGACTGATTTATTATTCTTAAATTATGCCACTGTTTATTGAAGGATGGTATAACCACATCCCCTACATTAAATGGCGCTGTGTGTGGACAGTCCAGGTATATCCCCTACAACATTGGCACAATGAAAACACATAAAAGGGCCACATAGTTTCAGATTCACTTGAAATAGTGAGATCCAGTTTTTGGTAACCCTTCCTATTGACTGAGTATGCAGTATAGGAAGACACTAAAGCTGATTTAAGGTTGATTTACAGTTACTTACACAATAGAAAATTGTTTGTCTACCAAAGCCATTTTCTAAGGAGCAATAATTATTCTGTGCACTGCTTACAAGGCAAATGGGAATGCTGTTTCAGTGTTATCTCTACATATTTAATATATGTTCTCCAGTGCTGAGAGCATCATCGTCCAAAATTTAGCTGGGCAGGGAGGAGACTGAGGGGAACAGTAATGATGTCAGAAAATGAAGTGCTTCCTGGCCTGTAATTAAAGTCCTGTAAGGAATTGGACAAAACGTGCCAGGGCTCAATAAGCTGTGTGAGCCAGTGGCTGCCTGTATAAATGAGCCATTAAGTGGCAGAGGAAGTTGTGTATAAATATTCCAGCCTCTTCCAATCAAACAAGCTCCAGGAAAGAGCAATTGCTTTTGGCACAAGTTCAATATTTAAGCGATTCTCAGGTGTCAAGGCAATCAAGGTGCCAGTCAAACAGATGTTACCGATGTACAATTAAGCTTTAATGTATCAAAGATCCCTCACGGGCTTCAGTCCCTGAGGGAACTTTGATACATTACAGAGATGTGAAATTATCCACTGGTGAAATGGCTCAACCAAACAGCATGCAAAGACAGGCCATGTGTAAGTTTATGACATCATAAGGCAGTGTTTTTGGCTGGACCGCAATAGCGGGGCCAGCCCTACAAACGCGAATGTCCGTGACTGACTGAGTGAGTGACTGAGTGAGTGATGAAGTTACACCATTGGTCGGCCGAGTTATGAAGTCACACCATTGGTCAGCCGGATCACGTGTGTTAGGTCCAGCCATATACTAGGTTTTAATCTGGTCTTGCTTTTTTTTTGATCTCACAGTCCTTCACCCATCTGTTTACAGTTTGCAGCCTGAGTCATGCTTGGTCTCCTTACCCCACACATGCGCATGTCTTTTCCTACATGTGGCCTGGAAGGTCCAACATAAAGTATTGATTTTATCAGTGAAAAATGCATGAAAACATTAGGATTATTGTGACACACCTGCACACACACGCACACACACACATTTGTTTACTTCATGTCCATGTGCCTTACCCTTATTTGTAGCTGCAGCATTTTTTCAATTTTGATATAATGTATGGTTCATTTTATTGGATTCAATATGGCAGCAAAACACAACTACAAAAAGAAAAGGCAAACACTTGTGGCCCTCAAGTGCTGATTCAACATACAAAAACAAAACAAATTGGGTGTTTTTGCACCCTGAAGAGCAGAATACCAAAACAAAAGAAAACATAAAAACCAAAATAAAGCCTGAAGTGGCAAACCCAGCAAACTCTAATGTTGTATCTGTACCTTAGGGGCTCAGGTTTTTGGTTTGCGTTTTTGTGTTGTACTTCAGGGCCACTATAGTTAAAGGGTTTGTACTGCAGCATAAAGCACAAGAGCATGCAGAAAGCACCTGGAGTTTCTCTATGCCAAAAAGTCAAACCCAAGGAAATGTTGAGTGGACTGACTGGATTCTCCCCCATCCTTGGCTTGGCTTCATAAACAAAACAGAACGACAAATATCACATCACCAAACAGATAGCATAATGGCCACCACTGGACACCACTGCTATTAGTTTGTGTGTGAGACAGAAAGCCTGTCTACAGTATGTGCATGCATGAGAGACATGGGGATCTGTCCTTCAGACTGGTAACCGTTTTGTTATCTCAGTAGACATGCTAACTCACCGTAGTTGTAAATCATAAAATGTGTGCGGGATGTAGTCAGTCCTTTATTAAAATAGTATCTGAACGGCTGTCACCAACGGTCATGTTAACATTCATTGCATACTCGTTTGAAGTTAAGAATTTACTTACAGTCCAGTAATGGCGTAAATAATAAATGTCCCCATCTGCACGACTGAAATGACTTCTTAATCTTTCTCTGTCCTTTTTTATATAGATGACTTACAGAATCAAAGCAGCATTGCACAATCACACAAAGTCTTCATCCTGTCCATATTAGAAGCTGCGTGCCAGAAATTCCTTTGATCTGACTGCCTTCCTTCAAACCACGCCAAAAAAAGACGCAATTGAGTACATGTAGTGAAGGTTAATAAAGTGATCATTTGTTAAAAATGTGTTATAATTTTACTGGTGTTCCCGATTTTTCCACTTTTTGTGCTCATTACGGAAAGCCAAGTAGTAATTTTATGCAAGTGCTAACACTGCAACACACTCCATCACTGCAGGACAGACAGCCCATACCAGCAGCCACATTCTCCTTCCACTCTATATTCCACCAGTCAAGCTGCACAGCTATTGCATTAAAGGATGGCAGAGTTACTGCATCGCAGAACAGCACAGTTACTGCATCACAGAACTGCACAAGTACTACATCACAGAACTGCACAGGTACTACATCACAGAACTTAAGTTGCTGCATCAGAGAACTGTACAGTTACTGCATTATAGAATTGCACAGTTATTGCACAGGTGGTGCTGCTGGCACAGGTAGATAATATGGCCCTGATCAAGGAGTTGCTTTTAAAACTTAAAACTGTAAAAACAAGAGCTGTATGAATTTAAGTTTATAATCCCTATATAATTTAAGTTCATTCATTAATTTTTTACAGTGCAGGTCTGGTCTGTGTGGCACATCATGGCAGAAGTAAATTAGATTGTTTCTCAGATTGTATCAGATTATTTTTCAGATTGCATTGATACCTCTAGGAAAATAGCATACTTATAATAACACATTTGGTTTAATGTACTGTAGGTCATACTAACCACAGGACACACGGCAGTAACCTTTCTCCCAGTGTGCTAAATGGTGGATTGAGATGTTAATTGCCTAAATGTAAGAATGCTTTCAGTTAAGCAGACAGCAGGAATATTCAACACTTTATCCTGGGCTGATGGCTGTGACGATATAAGACTGTTTTTTAAGGATATTTTTAACAGCTCAAAATGGCCCCTTGGGAATGGTTTCATAATGGCAGACAAACAATGAAAACTGTAAACTTCTCAGTAAAAGTCCTATAAATGCTGCCATTAAAATTCTTTCTTTCCTCTGTTGTTTTATTTGTTCATTTTACCACAGATGGACTTTTCTAGTCTTTCACTGCTGTTTGCTCGGAACATTTGCTGACAGGCAGCCAGCAGATAGAAAAGTTTGACATTGTTAGCAAACATTCAAAAGCATCTCTACTCAAGCACACTGTTTCTCTGTCAAAATTGTTCATCTCTCAGGATCGAGTGTGGGTGTGCTGCAATATGCCCTGTGCTCTATAAAGATATACATAACACCAGATCAAAACTGCCAAAGCAAATTACAGGAAAGTGATATTGTACTTTAAAAAATAAAAAAAAATTCAGTGCCATATTACAATTTTGTTTTGTTTTCCCCCTGAGGTGACTTGGTGGTTGTGATTGAATCCAGCTGTTACTGAATTGTACTGTAATACAGTTAAAGTTTTAACATCTTTTGGCAATTCCAATTTATAACACATCGTCAATCTTAAAGCAATAATCTGCATCTCTTTTTTGGGAAAAGTCCGGCCAAAAACAATGGGCCCCAACAACCAAGGATAGATGATTTAGCATGAATCTGCAGACATATTAACCCTCTGAAGTGTAGCTTTTTTTGGAATGTTCTTTCAAAATTCTAGGTAAGTGTTCTATAACTCCATTTCTTTCAATTACCTGTAATGATTGTTACATCAGCATTACAATGTTTGGATAAGAGCACTGTAATCACAGACTTGTGATCTTACACCTTAAACTCTAAGGTTTAGGGGGTTAAATCAATTACCGACTGATCGGAAGCAGGCGAGGTGATCCTCTGCTGGCAGTTAAAGTATTTCAAATTTCCACAAAAAATCTATTTGTATTAAAAGTAAAATGATTTAAAAGAACCTTGTTTGCATTTTCTATGACAAAGAATGATTACAGGAAGGCAGTTTTATTTCAACTCAAAATCTCAGGTAACTAACTGGGAGCATCACATGGCTTCAAACATCAAAACAGACATTTACCCCCGGTTCGATGATGTGAAGGAGACTGAGGCTTTGTTAGAATTTTGAATAACTGCGAGGCAGCACGTCAACACTGTTTTAGGTCCAGACGAAGCTGCTTATAGTGCACTGTAAACCCAGGCATGATTCACTGCAAAAAAATAATCTTTATTGTCTCCTAATTGCACTTTTTGCACCTCCATCCAAGAACAGTGTAAGTAGGCCTAATTACTGTGTTATTCTAGTCATCCTAATGAGGTGGAACGGTGAACATTATCTCACATTTAAAAGCCTATGTGCCAATACCATGGAAAAAAATCTATTTTTTCTCATTGCTTTTTACCCAGCCATTGTTTTGAATCACCAAATGCACAGCGCTTCTGTAACACTGGTGAGCCACATACTCCCACACAGGCAGAACTGTGCACACAAATATGGGAGGTCTGTAGGACACTTGCTATTTCCAGCCATACAGGCCACATACAGCTTACTGCAGAGTTGTGCTTATACAAGGATAGGCCTGTCTCACCGCTGACAGCAGTGCTCCAGTACATTTGATATCTGATTCATTTAGCAGACACTATTCTTATCCAGATCAGGTTACACAACGTACATTGTTTTATGAGTTTATTCATTAATTTATACAGCTGAATATTTACTGAAGTAATTCAGGTTAAGTACCCCTGCTCAAGGGTACAGTGGCAGCACCTGTAACCTCTTAGTTACAACCCCAGTTACCTTACCGTGAGGCTAACACTGCCAACACTACACTGCCAACACCTCCTGCAGTCTTGTGGGCACAGGTGTGCCCTAGTGAGCAGCTAGGAGGTGCTTAAACATTGGTTTTGTAGTTGTTCCAATGACCTTTCGGTATGCAATTTTGTGCGTCGCTTTGGATAAAAGTGTCTGCTAAATAAATGTAATGTAATGTCATATAATGGGAACCTGAGACACCTTGGTGGAATTATCCCATTGGGGTAAAGCACTGTGTCCTGCCACTCCAGATCCCTGTCATAGCAGGTTAAAGTCACAGCCCAGACCCAAATCAGGCCAGCCAGGGCTATAAGCATGACATTAAATTTACAGAGATTTCAAAGCAAGCCATAATTAATGGGAGGACTGCAATGGGCAAAGTGGTCACGGAAAAACCACTGATTTCAAACAGGGATGAAAAACTTCAGGAAAATTTGATTTAGAATGGATTATGCACATGAGATGACAATGAGAATGACAATGATTATTATTATTATTATTATTATTATTATTATTATTCATTGAAGCAGGGGGTCAGGTGACATTTCTTGGCTGTAAAACTAAGTAACTTCAGTTGACCTAGTCCAACTTAGTCAGAAATGGATGTGTTCATTATTTTCTCACAGATAATGATTGCATTTTACCATTGGCAGCTTGTTATTAAAAAGAAATTTAATTTATGGGGGAAAAGCCTGTATAGGAAAAGCAAAGTCATCAATTAATTAATCTTTGGTCTTGAGACATATAATGACTCTGTTTGAAACTTCAGGAGGCATTGAGTTCAGGAGGCATTAATACTTAGCACTGAAGCTTATGGGACATACAAATGCAAGCTTTTTTTTCAATTAATCTCAGAGAGTAATGAATCTTTTAAAGGGGATTACAAATTTTGGATAGGTTGCAAGATAAAATCCTAAAAAAAGTTTCTTTTGAAACATGTTTTATAGGTGCATAAATCATTTTTTTACCCCCAAATTACAAAGCAATTTCATAAGCAAATTCAGCTCAACAGCAGTGTATTTCATTAGCGCTTATCTCTAGCAGTATATAATCCAATTCCTTACCGTCAGCGTCTAATGCAGAGGAGCCTGTGATTATAGAGAGCATTAAACCTCACTAAACTATCACAAAATTAATTTCAAACTAACATTCATTCCACACCAAATGCAGTGTCAGGGTAGATTGCATAGAAATTTCATTTTTAACCATATTTGTGCTGTTATTTGTTGTTGTTGTTGTTGTTTTTATACTTAGAATTCATCTCACTGAAATAAAGCAATGTTTTATGGATGCTTGGTACATTGTTGAGAGGAACTAAAACAACGTTACCCAGAGCAGCCACAGCTTATATCTAGCCTACCTCTGGGGGAATGTGGCCCAGGTTCAAGCCTCTAGTACAAGCCTGGGCTGCTCTTGTGTTTACTGGCTGAGTCAGTAGAAGCTGTAAAGTCGTTCGACAATGAAGGATTTTACTCACATTTATTTTTTAATACATTGTTCCAATTGTAGTACGAACGCAGCAGTAAATTCACATTCATTCAGATATAGGACCCTCTAAAATTACTAGCACCTCGGATAAAGATGAGAAAAAAAGGCTGTATGAAATAAACATCACAGGTAATGAGCTATATTGTGTGCTTTAAAAAAGTTGCTTATTTTCTGTCTTACCGATACCACTGGAACCCTTGTTTTAAGTAATTGAGCACTCCCTCTAAATAAAAATAACACAACTGAATAGTCTTACAGTGTTTTAAGAGATTAGTGAACAAGTTGGGGGATCTTCGACTATTCCTCCCTACACAATCTTTCAACATTCTTCAGATCCTCAATCAGCACTTACGGACTAAGTTTCAGTAGGTTGAACCAATCCAAAATTTTAATTTGTGCAAATTGTGCAATTTTAATTTAATCTCTATGAAGGGTGCAATAATTTTTTCAAGTCCTGTATAAGAATAATTCAAGCTAAAATAAATGAAAATGCTTTGCCCTGTTCAGCGTTCTAGATTTACAATCATCCATGGCATATTTTTACTTATTTTCCCTGCACCAATCCAAAAAATCTCACTTTCGTAGGTTAAAGTAAACAGGGCAGAGGGACAAAGAAAATAAGATACGTCTCTGAGTCGTGTGTAAAACAGAGAAAATTCTACTGCATTGGTGTTGTTATTGCAATGTAAAGGCTCAACTCATCCAGGAGGAGTGCAATGAGACCTCGCAGTGTAACTAACTGAATACCAATCTGAAAGAGAACACAAATGCAACTGTGCATAAAGTTTGGTAGCTGCTTCTAAACTCGCGTTCCCAAATGTGTTTTCTCACATATGACAAAATGTGAATGTAGATCTAGACTGGCATTAAATGTTGTCTATAGGTTGAGAAAAGATATACAGACATAAAATTTGATTATTGTTTTTTTTTTTTTTTTCGATCTTTTAGAATTTTTATCCATCTTTTAGAATTTTTACATTTTATACTGATTTTCAGGTACATAACAAAAGCTTGGCTTCAACCTCAGATACTCAAAGTAACCTACATTTACAATTTTAGCCAATTGTGAATCAGTTGTGAAAAATGCATTTTACAGAGATATGTAAATGACAGTCACATAAGTGCCTGTTGGCGCTTTGTAAAGTCTGCTTGCTCCAGATCTCACTCATTTGGCATAAGCATGCTTTTCCAAGTGTTGCCTTTAATATCAAGTGAACATAAAGCCCTCTGGTTTGTGACATTTCCCTAGCGACTGTGATCCTAATCTTTCCTTAGACTCGGAAAAGCATTTCATTAACTAATTAAACAATGTAATGGGCTACATAATTAACAAACTAATGGAAAGTTCTTAAAAGATTATAGATTTTTTTGTGATATGCTGTGAGCCTGACTGTTCAGCTCAGTCTAGACTCCAATGTATGCAACCCTTTCACAAGGATCCACCAACTAAAAAGATAGTTGAACATAAAAAAGAAAACTGCAAGTCATTTGTAATTCCATTTTAATTGGATAGTACAACTGCCAATCAATTCATTAACACTGATGGGAGTAAATGATCTCCAATCCATCTAACTGCTCTGGATGAATCTAATTTGACTTGCACAAATGAACACATACCCCAGTGGTACTGATCATTTCTCAGTCTCTCAGCTTGGTCATCAAGCGACCAAGCCCCTGCCAGCTACACACTGAACTTTATTTTTCTATATATTCCTCCACGTTGAATTTATGCCATAAGAGGAATGGTAGTAGTTTTACGTTGGCAGATCTGAAGTTGATTGTGGCATCTTAAATTCAGCTGAGCCAGAAAACTTTCTGTCTTCCCAATGGAGAGGGGAAGCGCCTGCAAGATTTAGTTCAGCTGAACAGAGATTCTGCATATCAAATATCATTTTTTCTAGTGAACAGCTTTTAAGGAGAATATTCTCATAGTTTCTGAAAAGTTTTTGGTATCAATGACTTGGTTTATCAGCCACTTTAACATTTAGAAGAATTTTATAAGAAGTCAAAACATAATTTCATAGCCATATCATTAAAAGTAGATCTCAGTAACTTGTCCCCCTTGTACTACGTGCGATGTGCAGTAAATCGAGCATCATTATCCTCTTAGGAGCCTTATCAAAACTGTGCCACCTGTGGTGAAAAATGTCCTCATGCCCTCACTTCACAGCTAGACGATACACTTCACAGCTAGGCTATGCACCATGTAGTATATTCATAGGCAAAACAAAAGAATAAATGTGAAGAAAAAAAGGTCAGTGTGTCCTCACAATTACATCTACATATCAATGTAATTTCACGTACTCTGGCATTTCAGACTGAGATATGATGGCATCTGTCTATGATAACGCAAATAACAGATACAACATAACTACAACTATTGTGAGCGAGTTACTCATCAAGTCGTGCTAGAATGCAATCAAGAATGCAAGCTGATTTTTAGATGGAAAAATTCATACGCCAATCATGCAAACCAGCCACAAACATCCCACATCCCACCAGGACCTCGCAAGGGTATGTGCATGTATAATTTTCGAAACAATCTTGAAGCCGTACGTTCTTCTGGAAATTTGCCCCCAGCAATTAAGAAACAAGTGCATCAGAGGATTTTTCGAGCAGACAATTTAGTTTCAACCTTCAACATCTACTGAAACAAATGCTTCGCATTTCTTCCAAACTTTTCATCAATGCACTCAGTAATAGCTCCGCTTGATAATTAATCATGTGCCATGAAATCATTTTATCTTTTCCTTTTCCCTCACGGTTGGACACAAGGTCTGCACACCTTATTGTTGTGTGCTCAAACATGATTGACAGGATGATTTAATTGGCTCTGAAGGTTACCCGAAAGCTTCCATCTGTTTTCACCAAATGCAATCACAACAGGCTGCAGTGCAATACAGAGGTATCCTCCAATACATGCAGATGCATGGCACCAGCTGTATGTACAGCAACACCTGGATTTACATTAAATTAATTTCATTCTGAGAAAAGTGACTGTACTTGCTTGTTTCCTACATTCGTAAAATGAAGAAAAACATTGAATCAATTTATATGCATAAACACGCTGGTAAAATAGCACATGGTTATGGAAGATGCAGTACAAGGCTGGAAAAATCTAGATTTTATTATATCTGAAGGCCTCACTAAAATCAATGGTATTTTCAGTTGGGTACTCTTAAATTAGGAAGGGGAAAAAGTACAAAAAAATTGGTTTATGTTGTTTCACATGCAATATTCTGATATTCTAGAAATAATTTGTACCTTTTTGTCGTTCTTTTGTCATCCTCATGAAATCACAACCTCTGTAATACTATAACCCTGGATTTAAACATTTCACCTTAACATTTCAGTGATGACATTTCAGTGATCACAAAATCAACTCCCCATGCTGTGTTTGTGATGACACAAGGATTCCCCTGCATGTATTTGTAAGCCAATAATAGACCTACAGCTTTGTATTATTGTATTTCATTGTTTTATCGTAAATAAAACCTATTGTAAATAAACAATTCCCAAAGTTAAACCTCTGATTAATATTGAGTGTCATTGATCCATATAATTAAAAAAACTATTTTTTTTTTTAAACCTCTGCATTCTATTAAAAAGTCACTGAAACAGCACTGGAGAGATACTGGCACGTAGTGTAACATTGGTAAGATGGACACTTTAATTATCTTGACGGTTGAGAAGATGCTGAGGATTTCGGTTGAGTGCCAATTGTGTATTAGGACACACCATTTAAATGCAGTGTGTGCTTTTAACTTTGGCAGCAATTACAAATTCAAGAGATTCAACTGACAGCTATATAAGGCATATTTCTCACATTCTATTCGCTAATGTAAAGGGACAAGGGGATTGAGAGCTCATTTTTTCGTAATACCTCTGGAGACATTCATATTGTAGCTTTCTCATTCTAGCAATGAATGCAGGGCAGAAGTTAAACCTCATTTGGACCAATGTGAAATGATTCAATATTATTCAAATAAAAATCCATTTCAGCTAACAGATTAATACAAGCACCTTTTGATTACTAGTTTACTACGAGTTTATTAGTGTGTATACAATGTAATAAAGTCTCCAGAGAGGTTCTGAATCAGGCTGACTAAGCTTTTGTGTTAGTGTCTAATAAATACAGAATATTCTAGCTGGCATTTGACAATGAAATGGAAATTTTTTCCCCCTTCTTCTTCAGTACGTATTGACCTACATTGTATTGATCAGCAATGGGATTCTTATAAGGTATGTTGTTTGGCTGGCCAAACAACAATATAGTATGTATTATTTCACCGTATTGTGCTCTCTATAGAACATACTGTACTGAATTGTATAACGTCAACTAGATGGCCATTAAGACCTGATGCTGATTTTTTTTTTTTTAAGAACGTTTATTATGCAATCCTATCCCATTATATATGACTGACTTCAGGCTTTTATTCTGTTTTATTGTTTGTTTGTATATGAGAAAATGATCTCTATGACATCATACATAGTTCAAATATAATGATAAAATACTCAGATAAACCTGTAGATCTGTTGCTGAAAGACATGTAAATTATCAGCAAGCACCTCTATCAGTTTATGACCCATATTTTTGAACCTGTTCTTCCTTCCACCTTCTTTCCCCTCCCCATTTAAATTCAGGCAATCTGAAACAAAAACGTTTTTTTCCCCCTGTATTTGTCTTTTTGAGTTTGAAATTTTTACTATATGTTGTCGAAAATCTGCCGGGATTTCATGAATGCTTACGTAGCTATCTAGCAAGTGAGGTTCTACAAACAATAACAAGTGTTAAATCTGATGTCACGAACACAGTGAGAAAAAAAAAATCCTTAACCCAGACCCTTGAGATCTGAAACCATCCCTGGCACACTTCGCTTTCTGAACAGAAGTGAATCCCTACCTAATCTAGTTCACACCATTCTGTTCAGCTTTGTCTCACGTCTGACAGGTGCAACACCTGGTGATTGTTTTCAGCTTCTGGTTTCAGGTGAATTTTGCCCGTTGCTATGGCACTCCGGACACCTGCACTTCCATGCGAGTCGGTCAGCATCCTCTCCTCGGTTGGTCCGCAGTCCTCACTCAGTCAGGGGGCTCTTGGCGTGGGTTTCTCACTATTTCACCCGAAGGGGGTGCTCAAATGAAGCTGCTCTACGCTTATTGATGATGTTCATCCAGTCCCTGTGTGTGTCATAGCTTAGTGCCTCAATTTCTAAAGCCACTGACAGACATACCTCTATATATTTTCTGTCCGGCCATTAGCTCAAGCGCTGCTACGACGACCTGAATGGTAGTTGCCCTCATACTCAGACCGGCAGCTTTGAGTGTCTTGGCGGTAGGCCGTATTGATAGATGAACGTTCCATTTGGCTGATTACTGAATAGGCCTATAAAAGATCTGGGTTTCACAAGGACCATTCATTAATGCAAATTTCCGTGTGAGAGGTTGACTCCTTTTCCCCCTATCAATTTGTAAAAGTTGCCAAAGTATCCAGTCATCGAGTTTGAGAACTTTTAGGTGTGTTATTTTATATTTAAAAGCATCCTTTAAATGTGATTGTTGGAAGGTTCGCCAATATCCAGGAGGATAAAAGGACATTCCTTAAAGGACAGGTGCTTAAATCATAGCTGGTGTGTCTATCTTTAGAAGGGAAAGGGAAAGGAAGAGTGGGCGCTGGTGGTACGAAAAACCTGGAGGATTTATGAAAACCAGGGAGTTAAGCTTTCTATTGATCTCTTCCTTTATCAAAGCAGACAACACAAGAATGAAATATAAGCCCACAAAAAGATGTGGGCAGTCGAGGGGTCGTTGTGGAAGTTTAAACCACAGTGAAATCAATCGTTTGTCTAGTGAGAAATTACTCCGCGTTGGAGCTTTTCAGGTATCCCCCTTCATTTTGTGTTGGCTTGGCATGAAATAAATGACAGCGCAGAAAAAGCGGGGCTGGGAATGGTGTAGAGCCATGGCGTAAAGTGCATGCAAAGCACATCTGTCAAAAAAGTCAATAGCCTCCACTGGCTTGTGTTTGGATCTGTTTGCACACTTTACAGTTTTCATTTGTCATTTCACCGGCTGCAACTTCAGCTGTTTCCGTTGAATTTTTTTTTTCTTTCAGTTTTTTAAAGAATAAATATTTACCTTGTTTTCAATTTTCATATTGTAGCGCTTCACATTAAGTCTGAAATTTGTCCATTTGTCAAGAAATGACATTTCTAGACTAATGGACACTTTTTCTGGCATCAATACTCAACAGTTTTTGACAGCCGGAATTAAATTTTGAATGGATGTGAAAGCAATAGCAAGGTAAGCCAGTTCTAACTGACAGACATAAATTACATAGAAATTGTCAGCCAAAAACAGCTAATGGTTTTTGACATTCTTTGTGACTGGATTCCCCTGTCCGCAGTTCACAGCGAACACATCTGGCCCTGAAGTGCATTGCGTACCTTCAAAAAGAATTAGACTTGCAAGGCCCTGAATGAACAGCTTCTGTGACCAGCTCAGGTCATTGTGCTTGGATTGTGTCTATGCCATTAGCGGTGAGCACAGGGACATCAGAAACCCTATAAATATATCCCTGGAGCCAGATGGGTATGTTCTGTTGAAAGTTTCATAAAATAAAGTCAAGGGTTACATACTGAATATTTATTTTCATTAAAATTTAACTTAAGACTTATAAAGGGCCTCTGGATTCTAGAATATTGTGTACCTGAGATTGTGTGCTGAATTATTAAAATCAATATAATAAAATATCAAGGCAATTATACTGACTATTAGTATGTATATTCAATAATTGGCTGTACTCATTACTCATATGTACAAACAAAATTGTGATTTATAATTCACTTCTACTTATATTAAATTTTATTAATAATAATAAAAATCATCATCATCATCATCATAATAACAATAATAGATGTGTTCATTTCATTGCTTACCATGTAAATTGGACAAGAGAGTGACAGATACTCAGAACAGAAAATCTCAGAACCTGCATATTAAGACTAACCATCACATGTTAGTTCTAGTTTCAGACCTTGGTAAACAAAAGCCATTGGCATCACTGGATAGTTTTTGGATTCGTATAAAAATTTAGAAAGAATTCAAACTCAAATCGACCAGCTCATATGAACGTAGTTACCGAAAGAGATAGAACATGCTTTCCCTCAGATGGCACACAAAAATTTTAAGAATCTCAGGATGAAGGGAGATTATGACCATTGCCGTTTTTTGCCCAGGATAATGCATGAATACTAATCTACCCTGAAATTAAGTTAGAAAAGCAATTCCATTGAGGGTTTCAACTGCATAGTCCTTAGGGCTCTGACTGAAAAGGTTTCACAGAAGTTGTTCTAAAAGAAGGTCTATTTACTTGCATCTCTGGTAAATGGAGACCTGCTGGCATTGACCTGAACCCTGGCATGTTCTGAAAGTTCACTTTGACTTTGACTTGACTTTGAGCTTTTGAGAATGTATAAAAACAGACCATGTAATCGGCCACCCACACAAGCAACATGTGAAGCATCCTCCTCTAACTCGACGCCTGTGTGAATTTAACCAACGAGACACAGACAAAGGAGCAGGGCCTTGAGATTGTGTCTTTGAGGACACCAGACGCTAAAATGGTTCAGTCTGCTTAAATAAATGCAATGATAAATATAATTAAATACAATAGTCCGCTTTTAAAATCAAAAATAGTATTTCACATGCCAGATATCACAATTGTCAGAACATACACCAAACATTTTTTCTTTTAATCACAAGATTCGCTAAATCTGTTTTCACTGCTACGATATCGGCATGACATGCTTCTGCGGTTATGTAGCTATCTTCCGGTTTTTCTCCCTCCTTCTTTTCTGCATAATTTCTCAAGACACAGGGGCCATGGCTGACCCATACGTTTTAGTAACTGAATGCCTGATGATATACAGTGCATGCAGTTGCAGTCAACAGGGTTTTACCACACTAATCTTCTCAACACTGCTCATTATACACCCCTTTCCTCTCGGTGTATGAGAGGGTCAAAGTGCACATCTCGGCATGCAAAATGCACTCCTTTGAATAATCTCTCCAGTACTTTTTTTCTAAAATGTCTACCTGAATTGTTTATGTGAAAAACAATTTGTGAAGAAAGACACTATGTAAGGGAATTGTATATACAGCACGTACATGTTTTTATTTCTTGATTTAAAGTTACATTCTACCAATATAGCCACAATTTTACACTAAAAATTTAGAATATAAATAATATTTAATAGTGATACCATAGATATGCTTTTGAAACAGAAATGTGAGGATTTTCAGCAGATTTATCTTCCCTGTTAGCTGTTGCTTTGGAGATGAAAGCCCAAACATCTCATGGTTGTTGTTAATTATTTGCAGTCATGACTGAGTGGATGTGTGGTAATCAGGGAAAACCATGAAAATGCATGCTGAATAAATATCTCTGGCAATGATATTGCATTGGGAAGCTCAAAAGGAGGCCTGGCAATGATTTTGCAATTTCCTGTCTGAACATTTCCTTTTTCATAGTCTTCAGCATTATGGCAGGATTGATGTTTTTTTTTTGTTTTTTTTTGGGGGTATGGATATTTCCTTTGAGCAGTAGTGTAATCAGCTTAATCGATAGGAGTACAGAATGCTAAATGTGGCTTCTGGCAGTAGGGCAGGACTGGGAGATCAGAAGCACTCAACGCACATTAATACCAAGCTTACACATATTGAAAGAAGTAGTTTATCATTCAGTTCAGAGGCAAAGAAAAATCACTGAAGAGACTAAATAAACATAGAGGTAATTCTTCTATTCCGTGCCAGGCCCCATGCCTAATGCCTTATATGCGTGAGTTATGCCCTATGGTTCATGCATAAAATTTATCAGCACTAATTTGACAAATTCACAAAATTGGCAAGTGAACTTTTAACGCATGCAAAGGACATTAAGAATCATGAATCCTTGAAGTACTATGTTGTGTTACTGATTCAATAAAGTATCTAATGCTAAATTTGGTTGTACTGTTTAGTGAGTGACATTGTGTATGACCCAATTTGGTCATTGTGGTGAGGAAAATAACAGCCTGTATATCCCCAGTGATATGTGATAGAATATTTGCAGCAGGTGTGGCTTTTCATAAAAATGCTGGACATAAAGCTTGATATACACATTAAGTCCCCAGCCCTGCTTAAAGAATTCCTTTTGCAGGATGCATTAATGTTACATCAGCTGTGCAGCTAAATCAGGGGACAGTATGAAAACGGCAGCAATTCCAACAGGGTTAATCCCATATGGACCTAAATACCGCATTGTATATTATTATTATTATTATTATTATTATTATTATTATTATTATTATTATCAGAATTACTATTATAACCACTACTTTTCCTCATGTCTGGTTTAACCATCTTATTGATCCATATCACTAATCGAAATGTATCACTTTAATACAGAATAACTCCCAGCACCCCATGACCTCCTGACAAATTTGGATCCAATTGGCCACATGGCAACATAATAACATAGGATTGAACTTTTAATATTTAAATCAAAGCCCTGAAATCAACCGCACTAGATCTCTCTCCTCACAGTCTACCAAGCTGGTCATGTGGCCCACAAAGTCAGCCATATTTGATGTTCCACCAGAATTTTTTTTTTGTGTGTTTTTGTGTTTTGTTTTGTTTTTTTCCTAGCAGGTTCATTGCATGTTGTTTCGGAGGAAAGGCATTTGCAAGAAAAATTAATTTAAAAACAACGTACGACTAACTGTAACATTGCGTATGTCATCTCCTCAAGCTGGAGAGAAAATGTATTAGTCTTGGGGCCCACAACTGTCACGAGAGAGGAGAGAGAGAGATATGGAACCTGCTTATGCATTCACACTTATTAAAGATTTATTTTTTTAAGACTCAAAGACGTTAGGTTATTAAGCATTACAGTCCTGCTGTCCCATGACGTGCCTTAATTTGTACTCTGTTTACTTGAGGGAACACAGCGCAAAAGAAGGCAGCATAATCAGTTTACCACACAGTGAAGCATATGCTGAATGCCTATTCTTTATGCCACATTGTTTATGCATTCTTTTTAAAAAATGTATCCTTAGGTGACAAACAATAGACACAGGTGTAAATTAACTTTATTATCTTCACAAACACTGCTTGCCAAGTAAATCAATCATTATTTTTAACTAGAATAATTTAACTGTTTTTAAAGAACAAAAATAACCTTTGCATTTAATCACAGGTCAGAGCTGAAGAAAACTATGGACTGAAATCTGAAACTAATGTGTACTTATTTTTATTTTTAATATGTTCATGCCTAAAAAGGCCATGCATAGTAAACGCATATAGCCATTTTACATGTGTAAGGTATATATATTTATGCATGTTAAAATTCCAACTGATGGAAAATGTATTAAATAGTTTCAGAGACATTGGCATATCATTGGCAGAATATCAGTTTAATTCAAGTGTTCTCAAGAACATCTTGTGAAATTCCATTGAGTTTTACCAATGTTGCCTGGAGATTGTTGTACTAGTTCTTATGGGTGTCAAGGGAAACGACAAAGCCAATATCATAAACTAAGTGCTGACTAGAAGTGACTTAAGTAATTCAAAACCTGCTTCGCGGTGATGTATCCAAGCGAATTAATTATGCATGCAGAGTTAAGAATGCATTCGAATATGTCAGCGTAATGTCTTTGAACAAATGAAAATTCAAAAACTAAAAAATATGTTGAAATATGTCACTGTAACATCTTTGAGCCTATGACCATTCTGGACCATGTGGAAATCAATCATAAACCAGATCTCGACTACTGGCTGTCTCTGGGAGGAAAAATAATGCATGGAAGTCAATGCTATTTCCTACACTCTTACTTTGCTGAACTAGTGTTCATTCACACATTGTCTGCCAATAAAGCCCCTTTCTGACAGGGTCATCCTTCTAATATGTAATATCTAATAAGCTGCAGTCTTCTGAACGCCACAAATATAAACCAATACTACATTCTTAATGTGCTACTGAATTTTGCATCAGATCCCCAATATAAATGCACAACCGTAACTAGATTATGCATGCAATTGACATCGCCCCTGCCCCTACCTCCCCCCCCCCAAAGCCCCCTCCCCCCCCCTCCCCCCCCCCCCCGCACTTATTTTCTGGAATCACCTTGCAAAGCTGTAATTTTATAAATGAGAAAATCAAGAAATCAAACACATTTTTGTGTGGTTATATCCCGTACATCCGACATCATTACCTTACTGTTTGTTCTCCTCCAAGTTCATTTTCATGTGACAATAAAGATGGCTTGACAAGCCTATCCTCATTTTACTTTCGTTATCCTACCCACAAGCATATGTTTTATACAGTTTTAGTAATTACCAAAATGACAAACTTTTACTTAAAGCTGGACGCAGTCGATATTTTTCATTATCTTTGACTCACAAATAAACTCACAAGTGACATTTTTTTTTTTTTTTTCACAAAACAGTTTGGCATGTTAATCCAATACCAATATTACCGTGGCAAACTTTTTAAAGTAACTTGCATTTAATAGAGAATCAACGTTTAACAAATCCAGTTCTTGAACTCAAAATTTGAGTCTTTTTTTTTCTATTTTCTGTGGGAATGACCAAAATTACATAAATTAACCAGAGCAGTAGCACATTTATTCACAAAAAAAGTACCACTTGCATTTAATTGCGTCCAGGTGATGTTAAGTGAATGTCCTGCCCTAACATGGGCATCAGCATGACACAAAGCAACACAAATATTCCTCTAAGGCACTTATCACAGAAAATAGACCTGCAAGGATAATGCCTTCTCAAATGGCCCTCTTCACCTGTCACGGCAGCCAATTGGTTGCTCAAAAATATTGGATGTTACATGGCATTGTCTTTGTTTACTTATTTGTTCACTTCAAGAAAGTAAAGAGTTTTTCAGACATAAATGGAAACCTGCAACACAAAGACGCAGTATCAATAAAGCACTCAGACTAATGGTGACGATTTTAAACTCGTACAGGGTGTTTACCTGTGAAAGGCTCGCTGCGGGTTCAAAAAGCTTCCCCATCACCCCATTTCATTCCCTCTCAGTTCCAACGAAGCCATATGCAACTTGCATTACACAAAGCTGCAAGAAAAAGGAAAAATAAAATTTGATTTGTGGTTTCTTTAGATGTGTTTTAAATATTACTACCCCGAAGTATGTGAAGTAAAGCATGCATTTGTATTGACAAATTTTGTAAAGATTGCAGAAGGAAAAACAAATAAGTCAATATTTTCAATCACATGTGCACTTCAGAACTCCAATAAGACAATTAACACCATCCATGTAGCAGCATCCATTACTTATAGTGTTATTGTTAGCCTTTATTTTTCAAACAGATTTTTCATATTTTTCATCAAATTTGTAAAAGCCACAAATATTGGCCACCCTTTTAATGCAGAAAAAGTTAGTAAAGGTGCTTATACTGTATGTAACTACATGCGTTGCAAAAAAATCCTGTCCAAACCTATTACTTCACAAGAAGATGAACTGTCAAGTTAATTGCTGTCCCCCAGCTACAATGCCATTGTGGTTTCCTATCAAGAGAACAATTGGAAAAAAGTGCAGAGCTATAACCCTTAGAAAATCTGTCTGAGGGACTGGCATAATGTTCCCTTAGCAAGTCGTGGACATCTTTTTCTGCAACATCACAGCCACAATACCTAATGGAAACTTCAGCAAGTTGAAATACAGGGATTTAAGATATTTCTAACATGAAATCAACATAATGGTGAGACTTGCCACTGACTTTCAATCCTATTGTACAGCAATTATTTCTAGCTGAGCCTGGCTGACTGTGAAAGAGTCGGTCTCAAAGAGTTAGGAAGAAGCCAATTAGTCAAGCGCAAGGGGGTCTTTAATAAGCCTACTCTTAGCAGGTGTCACATTCCACCGTTTAAAAGGAACTTGAGTATAAAACTGTTTTCATGCCGTCTTTGTCCCCCAATGTTATGATGTGCCCACTTTATAAAGAAAACCACTTTTAAGGTTTTTATTTTTTTACATTATTGAAAAAATGAGGATTCATATCGTTGATGACTAGAGCTTTATTTTGAAAATTATGAATGCGATCTGTGTTAGAAACATTTTTCTTTTCCGATTGAATGGGGCAGTGAATTCTTGAGCAAGTGTTTCCAGACCATTTTATTTCTTTTTTAAAGCATTAATTGTAGTATTTAGAATACCCAATCATATAAGAGCTGTCCATGTGCGAGACCGGCACACGTTACGTAGTTAGCCAAGCTTTTGTGTTGGAGACGTGCACACATTACACAGTTAGCACAGCTATTGTGCTGAGGACCTGTATACGTTACACAGTTAGCACAGCTTTTGTTCTGGAGACCTGTACACATTGCACAGTTACAGCACAGGCACTATTTGACAGCAGGAGTCACTGCTGTGTAATGAAGCAGGGTCAGCCTTCTCCAGATGACTGACGCAACCAATGCTACATCCTATAGGATTCAATCAGTATGGGCACAGTTTTCCACAGACTCCAGACTCTGAGATGCACCACTCCGCCACAGATCGCCTGTGCTTTTAAAGACAAGGGTAAAACCAAGGGGCTGAAAAAGAAGAGCAAGCTGAAAGAGCAATGCTGCTAAATGCCACAAACTCTCACACACACAAGCAAAAATTATTTTAGGTTGTTCAGGTTGGTATCAGATTTATGCATACATTTTCATTCATTTATATTCTATCAGTATGATTTCTAGAGAATGTGACTGCAGCAGTGTTCACCCTGTCATATTTTCTCAGTGGTAAGGCAAGCAGTGACAGTTTAAACACTAGCTTTTACTGCTATTTATAACCCACAATACTTTCCACCAAAAGGGCCATTTTATGATTCTAGCAAGCTATGAGCACATACTCATGCAGGCTATTGACAAATCAAAGAAAAATGAGTTCATATTGTAATTAAGAGACATTACACCAGTTGTAGCTATGTGTCTGTCTGATTTAGTCATGTATTTGATTTTACCGTCATATTGATCAATGCTGTATAGGTGTGTGCGCACACGGCATTGTAGCTATTTTTTTGTTTTGTTTGGTATTGTCTGTCTGTTTGGGGGGTGTGGATGTGTGAGTTTCTATGTGTGTGTGTGTGTGTGTGTGTGTGTATGGGGTTTATGCATTTGTGTGTTGGGGAAAACCTCATGGCAGCAAATTCCATTTGTCATATCCTGTTATCTCTCTTTCTATTAAATGGTTTACTTTTGGAGAGGAGAAAGCCATTATTATTGATGATCTTTTCACAGGCATGGAGGTAAAATGTATACTCAGACACATATCCTGTCTTTTTTTTTCTTTTCTTTTTTTTTCTGAATTCTGTCTCCGTATGCCTATGCTTATGTGAATACATACAATTTCCATAATGCAAAATATATAAATATCAGAGAACATATTGGAAGGCAGGAATACAATCAGATCATCTACAGGTACAAGATCAGGAAGATAATTACTTTTCCCATCTCTATACAGTCTTTCCAAGATTAAATCTCACACTGAATAGTTGAGTAGTTTTTAAACTGCAGTTCTTGAGATCCCTTTAATTTACTGTGACAGCTTCTCTTATCACTGTCCAAAAACTATTAGATTCTCCGGCTTATCAGTTCTAAAAGCATAAAGAATGTGGTTTCCAGCCATTCTTTTGATGTCAAATCACTGCCAAATATCAAATATCTATGGAAACTCATTTAAACTTCCTAACCCCCTTGTGCCCCACACCATCAGTAAGTTAGTGCTCATAAATATAAAAGTATCCAGAGGGAGGTGCTGCTGCTAATTTAGAGGAGGAGAAGGATGCAAGAGATCAAGGATTTTGATGAAATATGATATCTACAAATGAATACTGGACATAGCGCTGTTGAAGCCCAAACAGTGCTACAGTATGTCCAGTCCAAAACAAATGTGTATGTATATATGTGTGTGCATGCGTGCGTGTGTGCGTGTGTGCGCATGTTTGTCTGTGTGCGTGTGTATGTATGTATACTCCAAGTGTTGGTACTGGAGTCTGGTGCAGTGTCTTACTCACGCTTAGGGCCTGGCGTGGTCTTGATCTTGTGCTCCTTGGAATCCAAAGTACAGACCTGAGTCTAGGGCCTGGATTTATTTATTTACATAAACACTTGGTGAATGATCCTACGTTTATTGCTACTCTAACCAAAGTTTCAAAACGTTGCTTTAGTACAGCTCACATTGATAAATAACTTACCAACATTACACCTGCCCGCAAACAGAGATGGTACTGTAGCAATGACATTTGCAGGTAATTTAGTGTTATAAATAAAATCTAATTTCTGAAAACCTTGCCCTGCAACCAATCTATTGATAGATGATTGTACAACAAACCATTGCTCAAAGAGCCCAAGGTCTGTATTGATAAACTAGACTGAACAGGTGCCAATTGTGGCAGGCACCAGGCAATCTTCCTACATTACTGGCTTTTAGCAGACACTCTTAACCAGAGCAACTTGCCAATTCTTTTGTTGAGTTTTTACATATTATACATGCACACAGCTGGAAATATACTGAAGAAAGTCAGGCTGTGTAGCATGGTGTACCTTGTGCAAGGGTACAGCAACAGTGCCCCAACCTGGGAACCAACCTTTGGTAACAGTTCCTTATCCATTATACTACAGTGCCACCATAAATTATGTTTATTTCTGCTCTACCAAAGAGACAGAAAAAAGGAAAAACTGAGAGTAACAAAAAGAAAAAGCTAGCTTTTCTTACCCCGAAGCATTGTTTCCCAGACTGCAGTGAAAACTGCTTTGTTTGTGTGTACGCAATTCCTTCTGCATCCATAGGGCTGTCAGATAAAGTCAAGCTGGCCATGCACAGTGTAAGGTACTCTTAAAATCCGTTAAAACCATTACTTGTTTTTTTTTCTTCTTTTTAATTTCCCTGTAATGTGTTTTCTCTCACATTTGTTTTGTTTCTTGGATAGCTGCTGCTGAACAGGTTCCTTCTGATCAAAACAAGCATTGCAGATTGAACAGAACAGTTTTCTACCGTCAGCGTGTAGACCTTTCTTTACACAACCCACTGTAGAAAAAGCATTTTATTTTTCTATTTTTATTTCTTTTATCAACTTTTACTTTGAAAATACTTGTATTGAAAAGTGTCTTGGCAACAGTTGTCCATATATAACTTTGTATTGATCTTTTACACAATGGCCTATATATATATATATATATATATATATATATATATATATATATATATATGTATATATACATACATATACATATATATGTCCATAAAAACAACCATACTGTATAACAACACATTTATTACAAAAAATAAAACTAAAAAAATTAAATAAACTCAATGTCGTTTTTGACAGATGAGACCATATTTAAATGGGGAACCCAGATTTCATGATCCATGACACAATTTCCACAGTTGTCAATTTTCAGCTTAACGGAGTTCAGTTTATCCTTTATGAATAAATGGGTATGAAAAACCCTGCAGCTTAGAGTGCACACAATGCACACTACCCCCAACCTATAGGCATATAAACTTGGTTTGACTCAGTGTGAAGCCCATTTGCCTGTGAGATAAGGCATGGCAGGATGACTTTGTGAACTACAATGGACTTCATGGTTCTCCAGCCATATAATAAAATCATCATATTTATCTTCATCATAATTTTGAATAATTGCTAGACCTAAAACCCGGTGTCAAAGTATTGCAGTCAAACAGACGTGAGCCTTCAGGAACCTTATGGAAGCCAAGATGGGTCACTGCCGAATAGATGCCATTAAGGGAATTGCATATAACTCTGTTCTATAATAGTAGCAGTATTACAAGACTAAACTCTCGCAATATTTACAATACTGCTCATATTTAAATCCCAGGCTGTATCAAAGGAATTCTTCATCACAAGTGAGGCATATGAATTTACACAGTATAACTTATTTATGCATGCAAATGCTAATCTGCATTTAGTACGATATAAAAGTACAATACAAAAGTATTCATCATATATTTTCATTAAAATGCATGACATCAGGATAATATTCCAATTTTGTCATGTCAGCCTTGTATATTCACAACAGGACATATCATAAATCTCTCAAATAATTGTAAAAAATGATTCATGTAGATAACATAAAAAGTAAACCTTAAATCTCAAGGGTTTTTTTTTTTTTTTTTTGGACAATTTCCCTTCTTATTGAAACAGTGTCTTGGAGGTATTCATCCTAGACTGACAGGTCTGAAAATGAGATTAAATTGCGCTGAATGCCGTTTTTTTTCCTCTTATAAAACAGCACTGCATCAGACAACAATTGGACATGCTAAAAGAGAAGTCTCAAAACAAGTTACTGAGGAAGATAATTCAATTACCATGTTATGCCTTTAAGTTTTAAAATATTTTCAGCCTTCAGCTGTTCCCAGTTCATGTCTTCATTGAACTCAAGCAACTCTGAACCTTTATTTATTTAGCAATCTTGATTACCCAATGCCTCCATTTTCAAAAAGGATGGACCTAGTATTATATTAAAACCACAATTGTTCAATTAAAATAAGTGCCTGAATAAAAGTGAAACATTTAACACAGAATAACAAAAGTAAAATGCTTACAGTAGTCATTCAATCCTGTTAAAACAGCCACCTCCAAAAACCTGGCTTCAGACATTTGGCCAGATGTTGTTTTGTTAATGACAGACCTGTGGAACCATGAACAAGGCGTTCGTTGATTAAACACAGGATATCAGAACAGACATTTTGTTTGCATTATTTTTCCCCAAGGCAGTAGTTACTGTCATGTTTAAACTATTTAATCCATCTGTAGAATAATCTTCATTTAAGGCTGAGCCTTATGACCACAAGCATATGGTCGGTTTGATTGAATCCTGAGAATGTATATCTCCATCTGCCCTTTGAAGCATCTTTGATTAAATATAGGGAAAAGTATGCTTTATTGACTCACCTATTTTTGGCAAAGAGCTGCTAGCAGATTTCAATATTCAATTTTGCTTGTGACCTTTGTATCCTTTCTTATTTGAAAGCTTTCTCATCCAGCTTTTATTATTTTTATGCATGGCACTGTCCCATAAATATTAGTCTTTAGACTTCAGAAGGAGCACAAAAAGACTTTCCTTTGATCAGTGACTGCAGGAATGAGTCATTTTTTTTAGATAATAGCAACTACTTGCAATATGCTTTTATTTCATTTTCACAAAATGGCAAAACCTTAGTGCACAATAGCGTTGCGACCGTGATTGTGTAGAACTCTGACATCTAAGTTTCAAGAAAACTTTGAAACAGAAACGTCCTTGAGGGACAGATTTTGATTTTTGATCGAGAGTTATTCAAATACAGGGAGACAGGGGAACGGACATTGATTACATTCCAACTCACTTTTATGAATCTCGCGTGTGCCATCATATAATAAGAGAGAGCGAAGGCAGGGGCTGGCAAGGGGGGGCTTGGGTACACATTCCTTAAGCCCGGATTTCCCTTACAGATTTCCAACAGGATTTGGTGAGATTCTCCCAGGATGGGAATAATTTTACAGAAAGCACCGTGTCAGGAAACGTAATGGAGATTTAGATGTAATAATGTTCATGGTGCCAATCTGTGAAGGACAGGATATCCGTGCGATGCCGGTTCTGTAGTACCCACAGGTTCAATCTAATATTCCAGTGGTTCCGCTTCTCTTATTGCCTTTAGGCCCTGCATAAGCCGCAGAACAGCATACGGGGGCTGAGAGGGTAATGCAGTGGCAGATACAGATGCTGTATTAAACTGTGAGCTCCTTCATAAACAGTAAACACTTGGGATTTCAGCATTACCACAAAATCCAATGAGGATCAAATAAACGGAATCAGCATCAAATTTGTAATAGGAAGTTTTGTATTGTAACTTGTGTTTACTCTTTGCCTAAATTATTTTTTTCTCAGTCACTAATAGACAGATTTTCTTTCAACTAATACAGGCCACTCACCTCAATTTTGCATAGCAGTAAACCAAAGTAGACCACACAACTTAATGGCCTCGAATTCAATTACTGAAATGCTGATATATACAGTGCCCACAAGAATGATTCTCACCCTTGAATAAAGATGAGCAAAGAAGACTGTAAAAAAATAGACAATAAAGGTAATGAGCTAAACTGTATGCGCAAACATTGGGAAAATGATATTATTTTAAATAATACAACTGTTCAGAGAAAAAGGTTTTGTTTAACAAGTAATATTTTTCCCCAAAAAGATATGTCTCAATTATTCATATCCCCAATGATTCTTGGAAATAAAATCCAACAAAAGTAATCTGCATTAACATGCATTTCTGAAGTTCATCTCAACCTTAGGGAACAGTATTGTGACCTCCAATGGCTTCCTGTTTCACTGCAGCACACAAAAATGGTATCACATATGTATAAACCATGTGTCACTCATTATTGTAGGGAAAGGCTCTCAAAAGAAACAAGATAAAGGGTCTCTGACCTTCACAGGTCAGGAGATGGCTACAAACAAATAAAAAATTAAAGATGGAAGAAGATACCACTATGTTGCCCCATTCTCAGAGAGACAGAAGCATTTGCAGGCAAAGAAAAATTCAAGCAACGCAGTTCAATATCTACAAAACAGGTTGTTTTAGCAATGCGTTTGGGCTCATTGTCCTGCTGCCATGGGGAACCAATGAGTTTTAATGCATTTGGTTGGCTCTGAGTAGATAAGATGTTTTTCTGTATACACTTCAGAATTCATCCTGTTGCTGCCATCAGCAGTTACATCAACAAATAAAGACAAATGAGCCAATTCCAGTGGCAGCCATACAGGCTCAAGCCATAGCACAACCTCGACCATGTTTCAGAGATGACGTGGTATGCTTTGGATCATGAGCTGCTCTTTTCTTTCTGTGCACTTTCGTCTGTAAATCCCTTTGGTACAGGTTAATACTCATCACATCTGTTCATAAGACTGTTCCAGAACTCCACAGATTTTTTTAATGTACTTAACAAATGTACTTAGATTATTTATTTTTTTAGCAAAATCTAACCTGTGCTCTTGAGGCTAACCAGTGGTTTGTGGAGAGCCCTCTGAGGTTATGCTGGTGTCGTCTTCTCTTTATGGTCGTCTTTGAATCATCTATGCCTTCATCATGGAGAGTGTTCTTGAAAAGGGGTTAGTCTTCACAAGTATTCTTCAGTCATCCGTGTTCCGTGGCCTACCAAGCCATTTGCTATTGCTGAGCTCACCAGTGCATTCCTGCTTCTTAACAATGTACCAAACCGTTTATTTTCACCCACTGTTTTGGCTGTCTCAGGTAAATTTATTGGTCATGTTCAGCCTGATGATGGCCTGCTTTGCTGGCATTGACACTTCTTTGGTCCTCATTTGAAAGACAAAAATAGACTCCAAATACAAAATTCCACACCTAAAATCAACTCTAGGCCTTTTGTTAGCTTTCTTGTGCATGAAGTAATGACACAAAGACACTGCTGGCCAAGACACAGCTGAGCAGCCAATTGTCCATTTACTTTTGGTCCCCTAAAATGGGGGGACTAGTATGTATACAAATGTCTGTAATTCCTAAACGAATAACTGAAGAGTTAAATACCCTCAAATTAGAGCTGACAGTCGACACATTACTTGTTTCATATTCCTTCAGTCAAAACAACAAAAATTATGTCACTGCCCAGCTACTTAATGACAGCACTCTGTGTGTGTGTGTGTGTGTCTGTGTGTGTGCATGTGCGTGTGAGTGTAACAGGCTGCATCACTAATATAAACATTGCAAGTGGATGAGCTTTGTCAGTTCCCTGCACTGCCAACCTTGTTTCAATGATAAGGAGGAGAATGTGTGCTGCTGAGCAAACATTTTTTTATATTATTTATTTATATTATCAACTTATCAGATTACTTGCTGCCACGGAAAGCCAGGCCATATAACTCAGGAAGGGTGTCACTCCCTCAAATGTATTATTGGCTGCCCAGAGGTGGCAAAGTTCAAAAACCCCACAAATAAAAAGATATTGAGGGGTGGGCACTGCCTATCTTTCATTGTAACCATGGTAATTTCAGCAGAACCCTGTAACAGCCTTTTCTGCTGACCACCTTTCTCTACCTAATGCCAAAGACAAATGTCCTCTTTCTGTTATGGGTCTTCTGCTTCTGTTTTGAAAACACACGACAGAAATGCTGATCGAATGATGTTAAGGTGAAGTGAATCATAGCCTTTCCAGAATGAAAAATAGGAGGTTGAATTGCAAAGTTTAACCAACAGTTGATGTTTTGTAGATGAATGAGAGACTAGATTTTACGAAACCCAGTCCCTCATTTTCTCCCTCAGTCACTGAAGCCTGGTATTGTCATTAAGACACAAATGAGCATCATCAGTCTTTTTAATGCGATATGTGTACCTGCCTACAAGTGTGTCTTCATTTTCTCTAACTGATTGTGATGGAGGAATGTGAAAACATTACCCCAGTAGATGTGGTCTGAGTGGGAAAAGTGCAGCATGGTTTGGCTCTGTCCAGTACTGTAGAACTAAAATGCATATGGTTGTAGAAATTTAAATCACAGTGCATTTCTTTCTTTTTTTTTTCATTTATTTGACGAAATTTTTCACAGCAGGCATAAGCAGCACTTAGAAGCAGCATAAGAAGCATTTGCATGCCGGTGCTAATTTGTGTCTCTTGCACTCTTTCTCAGTTTATTTTCCAAAAGGCTACACTTGTTTTATATTTGTATTTTATTTCGGTCTAGAGTGAGACAGTATTTGCCCATCCAGGGGCATAGTCAAGAGCACACAGTTTACAGTACAGGGCCATTAAAAAAGATAAGCAGAACTGAAGCGGATGTCCAAATGCGCTGCACTGCAGGTATTGTGACTGAGAGGGCAAGAGAATGAAACAAATAAACAGTATTTATGATGTAGCCCAATACAAAATATAACACACTGCAATATGTTACTCCACCACTAACTTAGCAGATCAAGAGATCTCACCCTGAGGATACATCCACAGAACATCTCCAGAGGAATGTAGTTCACCATTCTGAGTGAACTTCCTGTTCAATGTGTGGAACTTTCAAAACGTAACAGAACATTCTGCCTGCTGAAAGGTCAGAACTGAAATAAATGAGGCAGCTGCGACTGGTGACATCGACCTGTGAACGAGTTGCACCTGAACGAACAATTCGAAATAACCGAAGAAAGGAATGAGCAAATTATCTGAAAGAACTGAAGGAACTATTACAGTCATTTGTGAGAAAGAGACAGGCTCATTTGCTCAGTAGCCTATTTGTATTGTGAACGCAATGCCTAAAACTTCCGCTATGGAACTGTTCACTTGTACACTGAGCAGACGTTTACATATGCATGTAAGCCTAGAAATCAACAGGGTGATAGCAAAAGTTGGTTAAATTTTACAATTCATTCTCCGATGTCTCAGCTGAAAAACTTCACCCCCTTGCTAACTCATTGGATTAGCATTTCTGTCATGTGTTTTAAAACTCAACTCACCCCTTCACAAAATCTGACTGGAAACCATAAAACTTTGCCTGCTTTACAGGTCTGGGTTTTATCTGCTTTTATGCCTGTACATATTTCACCTGATTAGCTCAGTGAAATGTCTGTTGTTCATCCATGCTAATATAGTGATGCATATAACAAATCAGATCATAGATATTCCAGCATTTTAAGAAAATGTGTGCATAAACTTGCTGTATGGCACTCCTTTGCACTGCGCAAAAAATACAAAAGACCAGATGTGTACTGCTAAGGCCCCGATTCACTTCTGTGCAGAGGACCTGATCCACAGCTGTTTTAATGAGAGTACTTTGGCTACGCTTCGCTGACGGTTCACAGAGTACTTCCTTCACTTCCATGAGGCTTCAACACATGTTGTGTTGATGTGCTGTCAGATTCTGAAAATTAATTTTTTTTTTATCTCCTAATTTACATTTTCTTTTTTAAATTTGGCATTAGTTCTGTCAAGATTGAGAGGGGAAATGGATTATGTAAAGTACAGGTCAGTACAAAAGAAAATGCCCTGCCTGGGTCAACCCAGCGCCAAAAGCTGGAGTAAAAAAATTCTTTTCACGCAGGAAAATGGCTCTCAGGGGCAAATGAGAACAAGGAAAACCGCGGCCTGATGGTTTGTAAAGAATAAAATGAATATCCCTCAGTGGCCTGGGTCTAGGCTTGAATCCAACAGGAATTGTATGGCGGGACTTGAAGATTACAGTCCATCAATAATCGCCAACTGGAGAAATCTGTGCCAGGAAAAGTGGACAAAAATGATTCCATCCCATGGCGCAAAGCTGGCAGTGACTGATTCACATCGACTTGCTACAGTCATTTCTGCCAATACTTCAGTACACTGCAGTTAATATATTCTATTTGGAGAATCTGGCTCACGTTCAACCACCTCCTTCAGATGACAGTGTTACTGTAGGTTTAGTGATGGGACAGCTTTTTGAGAACATATCTTTTTGGTGAACATCCATCGAGTCCTCTATATGAAAGAACTGTTAATATGTCTTGCTCTTTTAAATCATATAGATACAGCTTTTGGCATGTTGCTTCATTGGTGGATTTAAGATTTTTTATTTATTTTATTTATTTATTTATTTTGTGAGGGGAGGCGACCTTGTGAATTGCCAGGGGAACTCCCAATTAGTTATTAAGGGGGAGGGGTGGGATATGCTGAAAAAACTTTCAAATATGAAAACTTTTCAATATTCCTGTACTACACCTGTCATCTAAAAAACTGCAAACCCAGCACATATCCAATCAACTGATCTGTTTCTACCCTGTGACTCCCCCTCCCCTTTTTTCCAGTTCCTTGAATGATGTGATGTGAGTGATACACAAAAGATGGTGAGTTTCAATATCGTATGTGGCATGCTTCTGGCAACTTAGTCAATCAAAAGAACAAGAAATAACAAAAGATTTCAAAAAAGTGTTCAACAAACTAAAATCATAACTCAAATGAACAAGGTAAAACACACTGCCCAAAGGACCTGAACAAGCTAATTACCCACCTTGAAACAAAATTATGTCAGAGATGAGAGTAATCATTTAAAAATATTTAATGAATAACATGCATGTAGGAATATAATTTACAAAAAATAATGTTTCAGTATCCAGACATGTATATGTGCCACAATAATGATGTCCTTGCCATTATGCTGGCTGACCACCTTGCTCATTGGATTAAGTTCCTGAGTAATTAAAGTAGACAACAGTTACCACTATGATGCTGTGCATAGTATGCTAACAAGTTACAATGCGCAGAATACAAAAGAACAGAGTGAACTTGCATAATTAATGTCTCTCATACAGTAAATCATCTACAAAGGTTCAGAAATTGGTTCTTTCATGAGTTCCAACTCATCATTTCCTTCAGTACACTCTTTCGCTCTCTTTTGTACCCCATATTCCTAAATTTGGGATGTGAGCTGTCCTACCTGAACCTGCACCCAGGCATCTATATTGCATGTACATCTGGTTTCATTGATGTTTTTGTTAGAATTATTTTTTTAAAACACCGGATAGGGGAGACAAAATAACAAGATAAACATGTAGATATGTACAGATTTTGTGCAAAATACATGTATGCTACAATGGCAAATAATATTGTAATATTGTAAAAGAAAATGTTCGTTAAAATACCTTTATTCTATATTCAGAACTTGGCACATTGCCATCTTTGTTTTTGCCAATGTAACATCACATGAATGGTTGACTACTAGGAAGTGTGGGTTTTCAGTTGAGCGATGATCGAGGTTTAGAGGGGACGTTTCATGTCTGAAGTGCTCAAGCTGTGCTTTGTGTTGCTTTGTAGCTACTGGCCCTCATGGGCATAGGTTAGTGTGAGACTAGATTTGGAATTAGGTACTGTAGTTGCTGACAGACCAGGGGTGGCATTATGAGAGCCAGCTAATTGTCCGTATCGGTAAAACACTTAGCGGGCCTGGCAGGTGCTGTGTTGTATTCATTATGTCATTTGTGTAATTCTAACAGGAGCTTAAGTTTGCCTTTATTCTAAGCCAACCTCTTGCTCCCCTGCCAGGCTAGCGTGACTTTGTGCCCGTCCCTGTGGAGGATGATGGCAGCGGTCGGTTCATGGGGTGACCTGTCGGTCGCTCCTACCCTATGCCCACTGAAATCAAAGACCGATGGCACAGCATCTGGCTTCAGGCAGTTTTGTGGTCTGATGAATAAATCAGCAGAGTTCATCAAAGCCCCCCCCCCCCCCATGTAATTTGACTTAATGATTGACCCCTGTAATTTGACCCCTGTTCTACAGGTGCACTCAGAGTGCCTTTTCAGAGCGGCCAGCGGGTGGGGCAGTACATGCACCCTCCTCAGGGGCAATTCAAGGACCCTGCTTGGGTTCTCTGTTTTGTGCTTTTGGACATCAGCAGTCTACCAGTAGCAACAGTATCTCAGCTTGAGCAGCTGCGAAAAAACCATCAACATGACACGACTTAGCTTGTTCCAAGATGGCCGTGCCCTAGCGGCGAAAATGTGGACTGTTGTTTGTTTTTCTAGCAAATGCAGGTCAATTTCAGATTTGGATGCAGGGCCATATCTTGCAAAAAGCAAACGAACCAGAGTGATATTACCAAGTGCTTCATCTCCCCTTTAAGCATGCCGCTGTTCCTGAGAATTATGCATGTCAGGCAGCAGGCAGATTATAAAAGTTTGGCTTTGGTTTACAATGGTGAAGGATTTAATTAAACCAGCAGATGATTCAACTTCTCTCCACAGGCCCTGATTCGCCTTGTTCCAAACTGCTTGACAGCCATTCCATGTCATCCGCGTTACATGCTGATCATTGACAGATTTGAACAACAGATTCCCACACAAATTACTGCAAAGTATTAACTGAGTTTTATTTCATTTCAATTTTAATTAAAATTTTTAATTAAAAACTTAATCAGATGTATATCAGTATATATAAACAACTTTTAAAAGATATATTAGAAAATATATACTACAAAATGAATCTGCTCATACAGTGCAGTCAATAATTATTTGTAAAGTATTTTTTTTGTTGTTTAGGCTTTGTTGTTTGATTTTGGCGCATTGTATAAAATGAGGTTAAAGTGCAGAATGGCAACTTTAATTTGAGGGTATTTACAGCCGTATTGGGTGAACTTTGTAGTAATTACAGGCTTTTTTATACAGAGAAATAAGAAAGACCATAAGAAAGGAGAAAGAAAGGAACTGCTCATGGTCCAAAGCACCCCCCTCATCTGTGAAACATGGTGGAAGTAGTCTTATGGCCTGGGTATGAATGGCTGCCACTGGAACTGGCTCACTTGTCTTCACTGATGACGTGACTGCTGACGGCAGCAGCAGAATTAATTTTGTAGCATACAGAAACATTTTATCTGCTCTTTTTATCTGATCTTAAGATGGAAGGCCACACTGGCCTGGCAAAGCATGACCAGGGAATATACCCAGCATCTAGTGTTGTCTATGGGTCCAGACATCAGGCAGTCATCGAATACAAAGGCTTTGCCAACTAGTACTAATACAACCACTTTATTCAAGATTATGTTCATTTGTCCAATTACTTTTGGTCCCCCTAAAATGGAGGATGTCTAAATGTCTAAAAAGGGCTGCAATTCCTACACGATTCACCCAATTTGTACGTGAATGCTCACAAATGAAAGTGTGCACTGCACTTTAACCTCATACTCATTGTTTAATTTTGAATCTAATGTGCTAGAGTACAGACCCAAAACAACAAAAACTGTATCACTTACAGACTGCACTGTATATGCAGTGAATGAATTAAGTGACGGTACAGGCTGCTATTTTCTTGCTTTAGACCATTTCTTGCTTTACTTTCCCATAAACAAGGTTATACTTGTTCAAGGTGTAAAGACTTTATTGTCAAAAACAAAATCATCACAATGAGATTTGCCTTATGCAGCAGATTGACTGGGCAGGCAAATATCTAAACTCAGAGCCAATCCAGGTAGTGAAATCATCACAGACATTTAACATGAAAAACATCAGTAATCTGACAATGCAAGAATAATCGTAATTACAGAAGTACTATTATGGGGTCTGTTTTTAGGCTTGCTAAATGAAATAAGCCATTCCTTATCAGAGCTGCATGGTTGGGAACAGCCCGTGTGTGATGGCTTTAATTGGAATTTAAATTGAGAACAAATAAGGCAGTTGGCATTTATACAGCAACTTATTAATATGTTCAACACGTGTCCATTCACTAGAAAGCTGTTCTGCTTGGAACACAGGCAAACAAAGGCAAATTGCGTGTTGCTCATACTTAAACAGGAGGAGGGGTCCCCTTGGGGAAATTTTGCAGATGTTTTTTGAGACCAGAGGGAGATCAGAGGTAAAAGGTTAGAAGTCAGATTGTGAATGCGTCACGCGTCACTTGCAATGGCATGTTTAATGGCAAATCTGTTTGTCAGACAGCAGGAAACAAATCTATTAAAACCTAAATGAATTTACAAAAATGTTTACGTCGGAAACAAATGTAATGTACATATATTGTGCCCTGTAGAAGTGTATCTTCAGTGAAGATGAGCAAAAAAGTTGATGAAAACATTGTTTATCAGCTACATTGTACACTCCTAATATGAGAGAAAACTAATGTAATAAAGAAAAATATATTTTAACTACAGAATACAGAAATGTGTGGCACAACTATTGGCAACCCTACAATTCCTTATGAACACCATCTCATAGAAGTATATTGGCATTTATATTTTACTTTTTTTAAGTTCACCTTTAGGAACTCTTAAGTGATCATTCATGACCACAGACCCATTGAAAACCTTGAGGTGAGCTGAAGAGAACAAGCAAAGACTAAGGATGGACCTGGAGAAATTATGTCTTCCCCAACCTCATCAACATTATGGAAGACTCAATGCTGTCATCTTGGCAAAAGCAGGATGTACAAAAGTACTGAATGCAGGGTTGCCAAGTCTTTTTCAGGAAAAAATGGATTTGGATGGATTTTTTTTTTCTTTCTTTGAGCAATATTATCACTCAAAGTTGATATAATTTTCTCACATTGCTTAGCACAGAAAACAAAACAGTAGATTTTAACTAGCACTTTTTGTTGGTCATATTAATTGAGGATGGCAATAATTCTGGAGGTTGTAGTTTATATCACATTTGCAAAAGTTGCCCAAGTACTCCTTTTTTAAATTTATTTAAAGGAATGTCCAAAACTATCTAGACACTCCTAGTTCTCAGGCTGTTTTTCATTGTTTTGGCAAGGCCCCTTAGTTCCATTGAAGGCTAATCTTAATGCTACACCATATAATCACATTCTAGACACTTCTGTGCGATCCCACCAGTTTGGGGAAGGACCTTTCCTGTTTTAGCATCACAACGCCCCCGGGCACACAGTGAGGTCCATATAGAAATGGTTTTGTCAAGAACGGTGTGGAAGAACTTGAGCGACCTACACAAACCCCTGACCACAATCCCATCCAACACCTTTGGGATCAATTAGAAAGCCAACTGCGAGCCAGGCCTAATCGCCCATTCAATGCCCAACCTCACTAATGCTCTTCTAGGTGAATGGAAGAAAATCCCTGCAACAATGCTCCAACATCGAGTATTAAGCCCTTCAAGAGCAGAGGAGGTTGTTATAGCAGCAAAGAGTGGACCCACAACATATTAATGTCCATAATTCTGGATGATACATTGGACGTCAGGCGTCCACATACTTTTGGCCATGTAATGCATGTTACAAGCCTCCACCACCTTTCCTATATTATTTTTTTTTGCAAAACTTGTTAATTTTTTGTAATTTTGGGGCAATGGGATCAGTAGGAAAGCCACATAAATCTAAAAAATGCAAATTATTTAAATTAAACAGAATCCAGCATAATTGGGAGACAGTCTATTTCATTCAATAATTATCTGGCTAAAGGATTCCATATGGTCTACAACACATTTTAAATAATGTTGCCTGGTCAATGATAGGTTGAATAAATGCAGTTTTTGTTTTCTTGTGTAAGGATGGTTCATCCTATTTCCTACATCCGACATCCTATTTGTTATTTAATCCTATTTCTGGAAATGTTCTCTGCGGTCAAATTGTTCCACAAATTTGCGAGGTATCAGATCGCTTGCTTAGGAACCGGCGCCCTGTTGTAAATTGACCGTAAACTGGGCAGTGAAACAAGTCAGGAGTTCCAGTTTTAAAATTAGGCTGATGATTTGCCCACTGAGTTTGTCAACACTGAATTGTTACCAATGAAAATGAGAAAAGGGCTCCACATGATTTCTGAACATATACTGATCAGATAACTACACTTTAGTTGATAGTTAGTTGACTATCCCTCACAAAATTTTTTTTTTGTTCCCAGAGTTGCAAAAAAAAAAAGTCATATAGATGACAGCAGTGTTCCTGTAACATTCTGAACATACTGGTCACACAGCACTGTCAGATATACTAATGAAAGGAGAGAATACTGCTGACAGATAGCACTGGACAGAAAAGCTGACACGCCTTTGTTCCAGAGAAGAACATAGCCCCTCTCGCTGTGGGCTGTGTCGTTCCAGGCAATGGTGTGATTTTTAATTGTCCTCAGTAGAGCACCAATTCAATATCTGAGCTCTGTTATCTCATATCGAATAATGCAGCAGAAAGCCTCTTCAGCAAGGAGATAAAGAGGCCAAACACAGATAACCCATATTGTTGTTTGCAACAGCCAGGGAGTTTGGTAATAAATTACAGCCTCCCGAAAGATCTGTGCAAACTGCCAGCTTTGAACTGTATATATCAGCTCAGCAGAGTTAAATGAGCACAAAACCAGGCTTATTACATCCGTATCGTTTGAGGAAGCCCATGAATCCCACCCCTTATTCAGGGAAGAAGAAGACTGTTATTATTAGAAGGCCTTTGGGTTAATAAGTATGCATTAAATATTATAAGAGCTAGCAGTTTCCCAAGCCAAGTTTTTCTGCAACTATACAATAGGTCCACAGACCCACGGTCACAGCTGCGTCCACATCTTCATGTATATTAATTAGGCAATATTGTTAATCAGGTGACAGTGAATGACAAGCAAAGTGGTCTTGCAGTTGCTGTACTTTTTCATCCAAGCTTAAGAGCAGAAAAGCCAGGCCACAGCATATGAAAAATATATAAAGGAAGAAAGGAAGAAAGCACTTTTTATTGTGCAGCAGTTGTGGCCATTGTGAGTCTCTCTACACACAAAGGTAGAGAGATAGTGCAGCCCCATATGGATACACAACAACTACCACTGTTCACAAAAACAAAACCGTGATCGTGAGTGTTAACAGATTTAATTCTGATGATATCCAGTGTGTAGGTGATGACCAGGTTGTGTAAATCTCAGAGAGGTTTGAACAAGTGGGGTTTTTGCTGGTGTTAGACGATGATGAGATTCTGTAATGAGTGGATGGCTCTTTAGAACAGTGGGGTACGAATTCTATATCCGTGTCAGGTCATATGTTACGCCAAATGCTGCACTCAGTTATTTAATTAGTCTTTTCCGCAGTCTGTCATTTTAGCTGCATTTCTTGATAAGCCCGGAAATTACATCTGAGGACTGCTCTTGAGCCACAATATAAAATATCTTAGTTTGGTTTAATCTTCAAGTGAATTCAAGTGTTTGTTTGCACAGCAAATTAGTTTAACTGAGCCAGAGTAATTGGTGTAAACAAAAATTTGCATACATACTGGCCTTCCAGGAGCAGAGTTACCCACACATCTTTGGGGCTGGTGGGGAAAGGTGATGAATTTTGGCTGTGTGGCCGTGGAAGGAAGATGACCCCATGCCTCTGAGCAAAGGGTCTGTGCAGGAATGCAAGACCTGATCATGGAAAGAAGGCAGGTTGCTGATGGATTGGAGCTAGGCAGAAGCCATGCCCTTGACTTTGAAGCAAGCTATTACCTCTGGTTATTTGCCTGTAATCTAGGAGTATTGAACGAATTATCTGTAACCAAAGTAATTGTGCATGACAGAGGACGAGGGAAGTGAACGAGCGTTTTACATCATGCTGTCATTGAGATGTAAATTTGGGAAGCTATAAAACATACATAGAGTGCATCGCATTAGAGATTGATTGTCGAAAGCTTCTTTTCGGTTCCATTGCTTTGTTTCATCTGTTAATTTGCTCTGGGTACTGCTCTGTTCTCTGGCCACCACTGTAATTGCTGTTGTGATGTGAGTTTTGAGTAATGAACCAACATTTAGTATGCCAGCCCAGCAGCAAGCTAAGGACAGGGGGTAATTTATCAATCCCAAACAGATGACGCAACCACATCTATGCAAGAAGGCAGAGTGAGCCCAGAGTTTCCTAATAAATAGATCCTCTTCAATCATTGGTCAATGGCGCATCTTTCTGAAGGAGGGCAGGGCTGTTGTCTTTAGTTGACAGCTGCAAACCACCAATGATGACTGTCCGGAAAATAAGTATATCATAACTGCATGATATGCATGAGGCTTTATTGTAGCTTGTAAATTATTTATGCTGCCTACCACTGTAATAAAATATTTGAAATTATATTTAGTTAAAAAAACTGCAACTAAAAAGCAGTAAGTCCTGTTAAATTAAGGCCAATTATACAGTTATACTTTAGGCCATGTATTACAATACTTGTTAAACTGTTTTTTCTTTATCAGGGGATAGAGGTGAGGGAGCGCACAAAAAGCATAGCCATTAGTGCTGCTTTATTTCGGTTTGAATTTCGCCAGTTGCCTTTGCCAGACCCAAGTCTTGGTTTTTTTTTTTTTCTCCAGCACACATAAGCCAAATGAATCAAATAGGAATAAAATCTACAGCTAGAAACTACCCGTTACTGCCTGCTCCCTTCATGCAGGGACTGATCCCAACTGCAGATGCCACAACATAATTTGGCAATAGTAGGCATATGGTACGGTGGTGTTAAAAATGAAGTTGCTAAAGTTGCAGTCTAAAGATACAGATATAAATAGTGTCATAAACTAAACTGTTGTGAAACACCCGTATACTTTGTTGAACAACCTTGACTCTGAGATGTCTGGGTTAATTGCTTCCATCTATGTCAGACATTTTCAACACTATAAAATTCTCTCATTCTCCGCTGCTCTCTCCCAGAAATTACATACCAGATGAGTGATTACATTACATTAGATTTCTGGCAGATGGTTTTATCCAGAGCGACTCACAACACAAACGCAAGGGCAAAGATCAGGGATTGGAGTGCACTAACTACCGCGTAGTCTCGAGAGACAGCAAGTGTAAGAGGAACCAACCTGACAAATTATCGGTTCCTTTGAACATGAAACCGTTATACAAACAAGAACAAAAAAATCCTGGAGAACAGAAAGAGGTACAGTAGCTCATCAATGTACATTGGATAATCTAGCCAGCTTTGGCTTCAAGGTCATTTTGTTTTTTACTATGAAAGTGGAGAGTCCCAACGGTATGCATAACTACTCTTTTTGTTTATTTATTTTAAACATACGTAGAAAATTCTGTTTTCCTTCTCCCCATATTGGGAGACCCAATCTTATATATTTATCGGTGCTCATTCTCCCTATCGATTCAGGAGTTCTCCACTGAAGAATGTGATGTCAACTTCCACTTCTTATCACAGTTTGTATGACAGGCCTGGGTTGGCATGAGTAGAAGAAAAAAACTTAACAGGGACCCAATCAACCAGCACAGGGTCTTCAATGCAACTATCATCCCAGCCACCTGAAACCCACCCAACCTAGGCAACACTACAGCCAATCACAGGCTGCTGTTCTCAATCACCACTTTTACAGACCATGGGAACTGTTCTCCTTTCATTAAACAATTTTCAGGTTATTGTTTTAGCAACACAAAATCTATGGCAGGGGTGGGCAAAGAGGATTGGGTCCAGTTCTGAATTTCACATCAAGTTTCGCTGTAAATTATTTAATTATCTTAAAGGACCAAGCACCAAAAGGGGAAAACACAGAAAAATAAATGGAATGAATACAAAGAAGGATATTTTCTAAAAAGGAAATGGACACTGGTGAATGCAGACAAATTATGGCTATACAGGCTAAGCACATCAGATCTGGTTTTCTTTTTTAGCAAAGCAAGAGGAAATGTATACTATCTTCCCTCTTGTATATAAGTTTTCTTGTTTCTGCAAAGGTTCATGAATAAATGCGATCACGTTAGAACCTCTGCAGATCAATTTATCATCATCTTTTCTTCTATCTTCCTTCCCTCAAAGTGCGCAATTAGAAAATATGAGCAAGTTGCATGGCAGTAATTGGCGCGCTAGCCATGATTCACTGTGATGAGAAAGGAAATCGCTCCGAAGATGAAGTTGGAGGCGCAGCTGACGGATTGTTGGGTAGAGGCCGGTTATAATAGGGGCCTGGGATAGATGCAATCCAGGGTACAATACCATGTGTCAATGCAAGCCATAAGTGTTGTAAGCAAATAATTGGTGGGCCTGTCTCTCCAAAATAATCTCTTTTTCGACACAGACAGGAATGCCATGCCACACTATTAATTAGACACGGCAATTTGCCATGGCAATGGCATTGGAACACAGGAATGAGGGAAAAAACGCTAACTAAAATTTCAGGCTTTATTTCCAAGACAGCAGGGGTTTCATCAGGACTCATCTACATTTTTAATCTTACATCACAGATCCAGCAAACATGCACTGATGACCTTATGCCATGTTCCCTTAACCGTCCTCCACCACCCACATAGTCTGCTGCCTTGGAAACCTCATTTTCACTGAATGAATACACCATTAAATTTGTTCGGGTCGACTTTAGGACACTCTGTAAAAAGGATTCTGAAATGATTTATGATTTTTTTTTTATTTTGGATCTCCAATCCCAGCCGAAATTAGAATGTCCAATTTGCGAACTATGCAGAAGCATGTTCATATACTGTATGGCCCCAGCTGCCGCTGCCGCTGCCACCACCGAAACACGCGTGTCACACGCTGGTGTGACACGCCTGGGAGGGAGGTGCGGCAGTTCCGGTTAACGCAACCCAGGAGCGTGTGCTCACTCCACCAGCCGGCGTTGCTGAGGCCAATCCGCTTCTCCGACGAACAGAATGCCACAACACGGCTCCTGCTTTTCGTGCCACAGCCACAGAGCAGCGGCAGAGGAGACCCGTTCATACGCGCACAGAGACAGAGCTAGCCACGGGCTCCCGGACAACCAGCAGGAGTCGCTTCAGCAAGCAAAAAATGCTATTTCCCTACCGACTGTATCCCACCCGTATCCCTGAGCGACGCTTAGCCAGTTATGCACCGCCACCGCACAGCATGATCCAGTCAAAATCCAGCTCTGTCACATTCTCATATGTTGATCGCTTATTGGACAGCACTTACACTTGTGGACAAATGTGCTTATTCACATAGTCTGGCCGGTTACTAGCCTGCTGGCTGCTGGCTAAAGACATTTTAAGCTGAAGCAAATTTAACATTGCTTTATCGTCATAAAATGACTCATAAACAAATATTTTATACAACATATAAATACACCGAGCATAATAATTGAACGTAATAATGAAAGTGACACAAAACAAAGTGGATATTTTGGAAATACCCATTTCTCTGAGAGTATTTTTTCATTTTTACACAGATTACCATTTTTAAATGACTTTTTTTCTACTCAAATTGTCATCTCTAATATTACATTTTATGTCCATATCCACAGGAAACATGTTGCCCGAGGTTTCCAGAATTTTCATTATATTTTCAAAAGGGAACATTCTGACTCAACGTCTCAGAAGCTAATTTTCAGGGCTTTGTTTTATTTGTCCGTAAAACCAATTACAACAGCCTTAATGAATGTTATGAATTCAGAAATAAAAAGGAATATGCTTTTAAAACCAAACAAATTGCATCACTCTCAATGAGACAATTAGCTATCTGAGCCAGCTCAAATTCTTAGAATGCTTTGTGTTTTAGCTATAGCACAACAATGAAATTAGAAGTGATTTGTTCTAGGCTTTTTAAGACAAGAGGCTTTTTCTTTTTCTGTGTTTTGATGTATTTTTTTTTTTCTCTGCAACACTGAAGGAAAAAAACACATTTTCAACAAGGCTCTGAATTGCTCAGCTCCCGTGAATGTAAATGTGGCATGTGCTGTCAATTTTGGATACGCCTGGTTAACATCTTGAAGTACAAACTCACATTGATTTGACTGTGTGAGGAAGGCAATGATTAAAAAGGGGGCATAATGACAGCAAAATTGTAGGTCTGAAGAGCATCATTATAGAAATTATGTCATTGTTTTAACTTCTGTTTTTTTTTTTCCCTTTTTCCAGCATCAATTTGTTGATTAGTGAGAAAGCTCTGAACTGCGAGGGGCCACAATCAATTTTACTCTCACATACATATATTCTCTCTTGCATAAATATATTCGCCCTCTCACACATATATTCTCTCTTGCATAAATATATTCGCCCTCTCACACATATATTCTCTCTTGCATAAATATATTCACCCTCTCACACATATATTCTCTCTTGCATAAATATATTCGCCCTCTCACACATATATTCTCTCTTGCATAAATATATTCGCCCTCTCACACATATATTCTCTCTTGCATAAATATATTTGCACTCTCACATACATATATTCTCTCTTGCATAAAAATATTTGCACTCACACATATATTCTCTCTTGCATAAATATATTTGCACTCTCATATACATATATTCTCTCTTGCATAAATATATTTGCACTCTCACATACATACATTATCTTTTGCATAAATATATTCACACTTTCACACATATATTCTCTCTCGCATAAATATATTTGCACTCTCACACATATATTCTCCCTCTCAGATGCATATATTCTCACATACATGTTTTCAATCTCACATACATTAATTTTACTCTCACATGCATAATATTCTTACTCTCACAAATATATGTTTCCACTATACTTTCTCTCACATACATACATTCTCGTACATAGAGACATGTATGTGAGAGTGAGAATGTATGTATGTCAGAGTGAGAACATACAGCACCATGAAGTAGTATTTGCCCCATCCTGATTTCCTATGTTATTACATATTTGTTGCACTGATTGGTTTGAGATCTTTAGACAAAATGTCATATCCGACAATGTGAAACTGAGTAAACACGAAACACATTTTAAAAATGATTTAATTTATTTAATGAAAAAATTTATCAAACATCCATATCATTGATGTGAAACAGTAATTGCCCCACCCCTTAGTAACTCAATCAACCAATTAACCAGATGTAATTGATATTCAGCCAATAGATCAAGGTCAGGCTTGATTGCTTGTTGAATCTAAACCTCACTTCTATTGAACCTTACCATCAGAGTGAAATTTCTTCAAACGCATCCGTTTCTACAAAAACACTTCAAAGGAAATTCCAGAAGAGATGAGAGAATTTGTTGAAATGCAGTTTCAACAAATTTGGAAAGGGTTACACCGCTATTTCTGACCAGAATAATCTTAAGGAGAATATCTGGTCGTCTGTCTGTGAACTGAAGCTGAAGCATAATTGGGTTTATGCAGCAAGCAAGTGTTCCAAAACACAAAAGCATCTGAATGGCTGTAAAGAAAAAATGTAAGTTTGAGTGGCCTAGTCAAAGTCCTGAATTGTACCAAATAGAGATGCTGAGGCAGAACGTGAAATTAGCAGTTCATGCTTCAAAGTCTACCAATTTGACTGAATGAAAGCAGTTCTGCAATGAAAAGTGGGCCAAAATTCCTCCACAGCAATAAGGGGCAATTGCTTTTTTACATGGGTGATATGGGTGTTTGATACAGTACAGAATCTGTTTTGTGGACACCCAGGTTCCCTTTGTCTAATATTACTTTTTTTTTTTTTTTTATGAAGATCTGAAACCATTCAGTGTGACAAATATGCAATAATAGATTAAATCAGGAAGGGGGCAAATACTTTTTCATGGCACTGTGTGTATGTGAGAGCAACATGAATGTATGTGGAAGTGAGAACCACAGATTTATCGAATTGTGATTGGCTCAGAAGCTGGAACAGGCTCTTGTCCAGCTCCCATGCACCACGGAGGGGGAAGACCTGTATTACAGCAAGCAATCGGAGTAATAAATAATAGCATGCAGTGAGCTCCATAATGTTTGGGGAAAATACATAATTTTTCTTGATTTGGCTCTGTACTCTACAATTTTATATTTGCAATCAAAGTATTTCACATTCCCTGGTTCTTTTAACTCTTCTGTAACACCCCCTTTTTAGCACCAGCCTGAAATTTACGTGAACCCTTTTGACTACGGGCATAATCCTTGTCTCTTCTGAAAGGTAACCCTTCGGAGTTTGTTTTCCAAGAGTCAGAATTAATCTAAATACTAACAATTCACTCTTTGGTACGCATGTTTTAAATTTTGATGTCGATGAGAATATTTGCTTATTATCTTGTTTTGGTGGGCAATATAATGAAGTCATTCAGGTTACCTAGAGAGGAAACAGGCTTGGAAACAAATGCACACAGTTTGCAGTGTTATCAGGTACACAGAGCAGAGGAAGGGGCACAGGAGACTTCACAGAGCAGAGGCCTTGTGGTAATTACGCTGCATAGTTTACAAGCACCCTGACTGCGTGGCATGCACCAAAAAATATATAAGCTGGAGACAGTGGGACACACGGACGTACAAAAACCGCAAGAAGAAAAAAAAAAGAAAAAAAAACACAGACATGAGATGAGAAGAGAAGAGTGTCTATAGCGGTTTTGCACTAATGAATCTCCAGCCATGTTTGGCCACTTGCAGTTCTGCATGAATTCACATCTACCTGCTCTGCTGCAATTACTTTTAAAAGCTGTCTATCAAGCAGAACTGCAATACTTGTCTTTTTTATCCGGCAGCCCCCCACTGCCTAGTCAAATGGGGAGGAGAAAAGAGAGGAGGGGGGGGAGATGTGAGGAATGATGGATTCAAATCTTCAGCAGTGTTACATTGCAAGAAATCAGAGATACTGAAAGTGCTGTGACCATTAGAAGAGCAGCGTCTATGATGTGTCCCTTCCTTCCTCCCTTCCTCCCTCCCTCCCCCCCTTTCTCTCCCTCTCTTTCCCTCAGACACAAGAGTGCAGTGAATATTTTCAGTTCTCACCTGGGCTGAACTTACCTAACTGTCTGAGAACATGTCATGAACTCAGTTGCAGCCTGGAGGGTTGAAGGCATAAAATTGTCAAAAGGCATATTCAAGCTGAATTAAGTTAATGTAGTACAGGCTCCACTGATGTTCCCGTTTGCATAAAACAAACCTTTGGGCACTTTTGTGAGGAAAAAGACAAAAGCAAATGAAAGAGGGGAATACCATATTTTAATTGCGCAACGGTTGCCTTTTGTTCTTATTGCACAAGAAAATGTACTTTTACTTGTGCCATTTTAACCTAATAAGTACTTGCTTTCATGGCAACATGTTGGTAATATTAATTTGTTTCCATTTTTATAACTGATATTTCAATGCTTTTTACTATCAAAATCAGAAGCACATTTTGAGCTTCTCCATAAAGATCGGGAATGTGCCGTCTAAACCCCAACCCTTGAGCTACAACAAATTCAACATTCCAAACTGCACCTTTTTCCTTGAAGGACAAACATGTGAAATGCAAGTTTAGTCTTTTATTTACTACATCAAGTGACCATTACAAAAAAAAAAAAAAAAACTAGATTTCAAGAATAATAATGAAATTTTCTTTGGTGCTATTGATACATGCAATGTCCAGTGAAAATGGGTTTGTGACCTTTTAAAATAAAAGATCAAACAACTGCATATGGACAGAATAAACCACAACTGTTCATTCTATGGATATATGCCTGAGGTAGAAACACTACACAAGGCTTGGCGCTCCCAGCTATGCATATATGAGTGTGTGTGTGTGTGTGTGTGTGCGCACGTGTGTGTGTGTGTGTGTGTGTGTGCTTGTGTGCATGCATATGCAGTATTCCACAGTCATAATTCAAATTCATTTTAATTGTTTAAAAATGATGACTTCGTAAGGTAAAGCTTTCTCTCTTACACCAACAGACCTCGGACCCTCAGGTCTTTTTGAAGTTCCTTCACTCAATAAATTATTTATGACCCGCATAATTACCTCAGTAAATATCTCAAATTTCTATATTGCAAAAGTGAGTGGAACCTTTCTTTATTTTTCCAGAGAAACATTCATGCTTGCCAGAAGTTCTGATGTCAGATTTCAACACTCTCTCTCCTTCCATCCAACAGTAAAACAATAAATGAATGAGCAAAGATGCTGCATCTCTCAGATCTCACGGGCCCCCTCTCCTGTGAGCCATTTGCCCATTTAGGTGCAGCCACACATGGACTCCGATTTACGGCTCGACCACGGAGGTCCCAACGCACCCCGTTTCGACCCTCCCTCATTTCACACAGTCGCGTTCCTCTGCTTTCGAAGGCTCAAAGCAGTACATTTGTTCTTTTTATTTATTCATTCATGCATTTGCTTATTTATTCCACTGCATTCCCTTTGCCATGATTTGAACTGATCTCCAGTTCAATGAGCCAAAAAATGAATAAGAGGATAACTGGGGAAACATATTCCTTCTCTAATTGAGTTGTTAGCTGACTGGAGCAGACGCACAAAGTCACTTTAGATTTATCATAGATATAGTACCTCCCGAGGTTAAAATGTGTCATTAATACCCCCACCGACCAATTTTATTATTATTAACATGAAGCTTTTTGTTACCCATCTTTGGCCACCATGATATCTCATTATAAATTAATGAAGTATAGTCAGGACTTCACAGAGATCCGTCTGTTTCTGACACAAGTTCCTGTGTTTTTATTTTTTATTTTGTTTTGGCCTTTATTTTTATTTGTGTTGGCAGAGCAATTGTGGCAGACAGTTCCTGGTATTCAGATGGCACTCACACTTTGACAGATAGAAACCTCAGCTAATAATACAAGCTTATTACTTAAGGCAGCCGAGCACTTTTTTCCCCTCCAGGATATAATAACCTTACAGCCTCAGAAGCCAAACTCATGCATGTTGAGTGTGCAGGGGAACGTTCTGCATAACTTGGCTATTTACATGTATGCTGTAGCCTTTCGATTGTAATGTAATTCAATAGTGTGTAGAGATAACGTATCCACAGCCTTTTTCAATAATGTTTGTATGGCTGGATCGTCCTGGACAACTCAAAGACATATCAGTGCGCACTTCACTGTGATAGAGTAAATTTAATTGTAGACACATAACTTAACACAAAATTTTACCTTATAGTTTCAAAGGTAAAAAAAAAAAGTATAGAAGCAATGTAGTTACAGCTCTCTTAGCCCCAATCACCTTAATGGATGTCTTAAAATGCTGTGAGCTGCTTAATGTTTTCTGATGTTTATGTGGTTTTGGCTATGTAACGAAATGGTCTGATGTGCAATTCAATTATGGGATGTGTAAGCTAGTGTTATTAATGATTACATGTCAATGTAATGGTCCATCTTCATAGGGAGAAAACCTCAGAGCCATGCCAAAACAAATACAATAAGAACAGCAAAAAAAATTATTACAGTACTGTTCCTGTTAGAAGTCTTTAAAGTTTCATGCAGTTTCAGAACCATGGACAGTGACCATGTAAGAGTCATATTTTCTGAGCAAATTTGGAGGGTTCTACAAGAGAGATGCACAGCATTAGAATTTAGAATTCACGTGAGGTAAATAAAACAAACAAATAAATAAACAAAAAAATTAACCAATAAAAAGGCTCCAAGGCCCACAGATTCCACAAGACTTCCAGTCTGTTGTGAAAGCTAATTATAATAATTTTGTGATGACCAGAGCGCTTTTATTTTAGCTTTTGTTTTAAATAATATTGCAAAAACATTTCAGAATGTTACAGTCATGAAATCATGTAATGCTACACATGATTATGTGTCTGCTGAATAATAATTTATAGCAAAATGATTTTTTTTATAACTCTGAACACTATAATAAGACATAAATAGGTTAATTAAAATTAAATGTACTAAGCCATATCAATCTATGATGAGTGCTGTACACTACAGCTTGGAATAAGGTTACTATGGCAACAATGTTAGCTTTAATAAACATAGCTAATTTCTGGGACTGTTAAGTGTTTTTACCCAACCTGCTAATGCAACCTTTACAAACACAAAACAAAATTGCATTTCCTACCAAACACAGCTTTCGATAATACCAGTTGAAATCATCAATTTCAGCTTGTGAGAATAACCAATACTTTCTCTTCACAGTAAAGGGAAAAGGAACTTAAATCAAAGATGAGCACTCACAGTATAAATTCAAGTCATCAGTACGGTGGAAAGAATTATCAGCTGGGATGTTCTTTTCTTTTCTCACAGAAAACCTACGGGCTAAAACTGAAAGAACCTGCTAGCCCCAAGGGGTTGACCGCAATGAAACTGCAGGACTTATGTTTCAGCGCAAGCTTCTTAGAAGATCACTGAATCCTTTCACACAGCTGGGGCTGTCAGCGTGCTTGCCTGACCCTCCCCCCAGTAGCCCTCAAACCCAAGAGCATTGGGGGGGGGGGGGTTCCCTTATTTTTTTAATAATATTTGTGAAGTAGTTTTCTTGTTTTTTTTTTCCTTGGATAAACCTTCCAGCATCAAAGCAGGCAAGATGAAAAACCTTGCGATAAAAAAAGATGGTATTAAGACAGCAGAGATGCAGAGTTTTTCGCACCTTTTTTGAAGTCTACTGTATATCTCCAGCCGGTGAACCTCACTGGGCCTGTCATGACTACAAAACAGTGGCATTCCCAACGGGGTGTGTGGGCTTGCTGTGGGGAGAAACGGATGCAATATTAAAAATGAAACATTATGCGCTTTGAAATTGCAGCAGGAAAAATGTCCAGGAAAACTTTTTAATCGCACCATGTTCTCGCCAAGACGCAAAAGCCTCCTCTCTGACATTTAATCATACTGAACAGAGAGCAGGCCACAGCTATGGAGAAAACCAACTGCCCTCCCCAAGAGGTACGACATTACTGCGGGTGAAAACGGAAATGCTAGCGAGTTACGGAGGATACTATCTATATATATATATTTAAAATCTCTTGCATATTCCCGGCAGGGTTTGTGTATTCAGTGTTCTCCTATGCTCAGCACTTCTCCCCACAATGCACCCCCAAGACTAACGCATGACTTGTTTCATGCCTCAGCAGTTGGGGTAAAATTTAAAACGCTGCTATTTCCTTCACTTTTCAACCGGATCGCGTGCTACTAATTAGCAGCAATTTAGCCCTCAGTGTGCTGCAGATGTATTAACTGCTAAGACAAACTGTGAGATTAAGTGAATAGATGGAGCAGATTAATTTCCCCTTTCAGACACTGTCAAAGGATTAACCTCATCAGCATGAAGGTGAGCATTGACTTGATAATACTGCCGTTTCAGAAGACACAGGTTTTGTTCCACTGTCAAATTCATCTATCTGAAGTGCTTTGAAATTTAATTTCCACTGGAGTCATTCTTCCAGATCATGATCATGACATACAGTACCGTTGATGTGTTATTTCAGTAAACACGCTGCATTAAAATTCCCGCTCACGGAAAAGCTGTTATGGTGTTCGGCATAATGCACCCAGCAGCCATTTAAAAATTCAATTATCATTATTGCTTCGGGAACAATTCACGGTCACAAACATGTGAAAATATAATAATTTTCATGCTCTTAAAAGTGAATATGTTCACACATATTTATTGTGTTGCCATTCATGACTTCTCAAAAAATCTATTAGGTGTAGCTATGGCTTATTGTCTTTGCATGTTCTATAAATAGGCCATGATCATTTTTTATCAATATTTTTAGCGGTAGGATTCCCAATGTCAAAGTCAAGGTAAATATGTTGTCATTACGAGTCCATTGCACAGATTCCCATTAGAGGACTGGAAACGCATGCAAGTGGTGCCTTGAACAATGATAAATATGCAACAGAGCATAAAAAGTAGCTGGATTGCAAAAAGGCTTTCAAACAGCAATCAGACAGTAGGTTGAGGAAACAACTAGCAAGAAAAATAAATGCACATGATGTCTATTTGAAATAGTTCTAAACAGTTTCTTGCACAATTTTCTACAAAGCTTGGTGGCTCACAAGATCGATGAAATGCTAGAACAAAATTAGCCATTACATTGCTCACTTAAACTACTATGATGATTATTGAACAGCAAGAATACTTGTTGATTCAAATAAATTTATATATTTTCAAATAATTAAATAATAAAACAAGTTGTTTTTGCTTTTGTAAAAAATGACAATGCCTACACCCTCTCAAATTTCATAATACATTTAAGTCAGATGATCTTCATCAGATCATTAGTCCAGTGTTTACACATTAATTAGCTTGCATGTGATACACAGAATGCTTTCCATTCAATAAACACAATAAGGAAAATCATAGCTCAAGTTATGAAGAATATTAGATAAAGAACAATAATTAATGCTCGTCAAATTCAGCAGTAGCAATATGATGGAAATGGGCATGAATCAAGTCCATGGTATCTATGAACAAGAGGGCACATTTGGCAGTTAGATCCTTTCCATAAAAGATTTTTATGTTCTTGTCTAATCAGTATTCATCAATGTTGATTAGGAGATTGTGTGAAGAGTACTGTGGCAGAGTAGCTAGTTCCCTTGACGACCCTGTGAAGATGAAAAATAAATATGTTTTTAAAAGGAGCCACTCCAAATCACTTAAACAGCGGACATCTTAAAACCACTGCCAGCCTTGCAGGAAATAGCCCATGAAGGTTTTGCAAGCGTGACCAACATTGTTTTGCGCTATTAAAAAAAGAGAAACACGTACGAGCCCCTGGAGTTTTTATGAAACATTACCTCCTCCAGTGATCTTAGCTACACTATAAATAGGCCCTTAATTTGCCCCAGTTCCCGAATCCCCACTGCCATTGTTCAATAGAACGGGCACATGCTTGAATTTGTGGCACAGATGCAAAAGTAATTGTAAGTGAGAACATTTGTACAGCCTACAATGCATCTTTGATTATGGGTTACCTGTGAGGCCACTTAGGACAGGAAATGCAATTTGTCAGGAAAGAAAAAAAAAAGTCAACTGGATTAAAGAGTGCAAGTCGCGCCCTCCCCCAGGTTCTGTCAGAAATATCAGGGAGAGCATTGTGTCCCATCACTGCTGTCCCGGGTGGAGTAGGGGGTGTAAGGGGGTAAAACAAAGGAACTATGGTTCAAAAGCTGCAAAATACCAGCCCTAATTCCACATGCATACCTTCGCCCCACGGAAGTTTATTGGCAGAGGCTGAGGAGGTTGGGGGAGGGGGGATTGTGCGGCTGGTACTCTCACCTTCAGGGCCGCCACAGGTTTCCAGCTGAACAGTCAGACTGATTTCCCATGATGCCTGGTACACAGGAGCAGAGATCACGGCACAGAGAGCGGCTTACTTGGTGAGCAGGGCAGGGACTGTCAAACTTCCTGCTTCAGTCAATGAGAAGAGGGGATGGTGCGGGGGTGGGGGGTGGAGACAGTTGCAGGAATATTAGTATGTTTCACGTGACTGGAATATATGTCAATTTTCAAGTAAATGCACACCTTTCTTAGTTAGAGAAGTCATATAATCACAATTGTGCCAGCAATAATACTAATAATATTGTAACCAGTAACTTAAGGCATATTTATAAATATAAATAAGGCAATTTCCTGAGATGCTATTGAAAGAAATACTGTTGTTTTAATTAGCATAATGCATGGAACGTCCTTTATTGCTACTGAAGAACATAGCTACAAACATGGCTATCTTAGAAATGTTATCATAACTAATTATGAGTAATTAATGGTGACTGCATATAAGCTAGCTTAGCCCTTGCAATACTGGACTGACAGCTTCCTTGTTCATAGCTGGAGACAGCGACTGTGCTAACCCTGTAGCAGAGCATGCGCCTTTAGAATGAGCGAGAATATTCAAAATTGAAATTAATTATCAGCACTTGAGAGGAAAAAGTTCAACTGGGGAAAAAAACTGAAGTAACTGAAATTTAAGTCAACAACTGCTGTGAAATACCACTGATCACATTTTTGCACTGATTTAATCTGCATCAGATCTCAATATTGAAGACATTTTCAGAACACATACAAGTGCTGTTCAGAGCATCATTGCACCCTTATTGTGATATTGAGAAAGTTAGATCAAATTTGTGTTTGTTGTACCACAACAGATTTAAAATGACCAAATAATGATCAGTGCATGCTTCAAAAATGATCTTATAATGAGCTGACTGTGCAGACCATGAATAATTTCAAGGCTCAAGCACATTGTTACCTAACTTGATGAATTACCCTTTTTCTTCAATACCAACAGGCTATATCAAATAAAACTTGTGCATATGTCAAGCTTTGGAAATAAATTCCTCTCAAATGTCCACAAAATAGCCCCTGAATACCTTAATACTTTGTGTACACAAAGAACAACGGTGAATGAAGACACAAGCATGTCGAGGCCTGGCCACCCAGTGGCCCTTAATTGGCAGGCTTCAACTACAAAATAAAATGGAGGAGCACTGCAGTGTCCCATGTCTCAGCCGGGGGAAGTGAAGTGCATGCAGGAAGCCTGCTTTGTTTGCAGTACAGAACACGGAGCATTATTCAAGCCAGATCATTATTCTGCTAAGACCTTTAGAACATGGACACATGCAGAATAACAAACCTGGACCAAATGTGACTTTCCAGCGCCCTTTGATATATTTTTAGTGAGTGGCAAGAAAAGACATTCCCCAGGCAAATGAATTTCCGTAGGCACACAATTTTTTTTTCCCACTGTTTCTTTAATTTTAATGCTTTCCAATTCTTTCCAACCCCACCCATTTAATTAATACACCTGTCGCACCCAGACATTCCCATAGATGAGTGGCAGAAGGCTCTGAACTAAAAAGGTAACTGTATGATTCACTCATCAGTTTTGCCGGGTAGTTTGTCGCCGTGGTTGATTGATGAGGCCAAGCCCTGGCCCCCCTGTCCATCATCACGCTGCTTGTGACCCACGAGGAGCGAGGCGTCAAAGACCTTCGTCAGTCATCGCCGCCAGCTCCCACATCGCACGGATCGTCAGCGGAGAGCACAGCAACGGCAGGAAGAAAAAAAAAAAAAAAAGAGAAAAGCCTGGATATTTCCTTAGCATCACAGCTGGGAATTCCACGCGCGCACTAACCCCCAATGCCCAAAGACCCGCTGTAATCAGATGGCTATCGTTCAGTCCTGTTGACAGACACACAGCAAATACCCAAGGTGTTCACGGCCGTTGGTCCTCGTGTTGGTTTTCAGTTGAAACTGCTGTCAGCAGTGGCTGCAAATGCAGTTTCTGAGGAGGATCTTCTGCTAGGCACACAAGGGGGATCGTAGGCTGTCAGACTGTTCTTGAAATACAGCCATAAAACAATCCAATCGGCCAATGCAGTCTAATGCATTCAAAGTAAATTCATATCCGAAACTTACTTCCTCTACACAAACACACACAGCACAAATATGAATGTGTCAAGGATATGTAAAGGTAACATTTAACGCTGTTCTGATAAAATATGTGGATCTATTACAATAATGTATGATAACTGATCACACCTTTAACCATAATAAAGGGGCTTTTCAAGAGATATCTTGAGAAACTCCAAAATATTACATTATTCACAGTACTATACGGGTTATGCATGAAAAAGATGTATTATGAGGGGTCCCAAAAAAAAAACCTTTTTTGATTTTGTAATGAATCAAATATGACTGCATGGCTTAAACCCAAGTTAACATGACGTTGCAACATTTTTTAACCCCGCCAAATAAAAGGGAGTAAAGTTACTGACCAATGAATAAATTGGGTGTTGGTCCACCAGCCTCCACCCCCCTCCTTCCACTCCCCTGCAGAGACCCATAGAGACTTTACCTTGTCTCCGCCTCATACTGGGGAAATAATGTGTATTCCCTGGGCAAGCACTGTTATTTTATCCTCAAGCTGCGCTATACTTGTGAAAATGTAAGACCCGGTTACTTTAGCAATATTTTCTTTCCGCATTCTTATCATTTAAAAAATGTTTGTAGGTTACCGTCCCTCACCTGCATCTGCTTACAGCTCGAGCTTATCCTGATATTAAATCTACAAGCTATTATTTTGGGCGACTGTATAACTGTTTTACTCACTCACTCATTACTTTCTGTTCGGTGCACTTTACGAGATAAGAAAGTAGAAGCCTATTGTCAGGGCAGACAAATCTTCAAAGAGTTTGTCCAAACTTTTCCCTGTATGTAACCTGCCAGGACTATTTTTAAGAAACCATGAAACACACACATCAGAAAGAATAAGTGTGCTGAACAATATTCCAAAATGTTGTATACTCTAAACTCTTCTAGCCACGGGCAAATCTTTCAAGAGTACTAACATGAAAACACAGAAAATACAAAAGGTTGATAATAATAACAATGATAATGATAATAATTAGACAACTTGGGTCTAAAATGGTAGCACATTTCTACATCATCAGCCAATGGCTGACATCAGTGCTTCATAGTAGCTGCTTAGCCATGCTTTAGCCTCATTTCCAGCCACTATCCCGCTGCTTTGCAAGTGGACAGCAAACACCCACCCACTTGGTGAGCGGGAGAGTCTACATACCCATCTCTGAAGCTCACGCCTCTCTGTCTTCCTTTCCCCTCTCCAGCATTATTAAACGTCTGACACCCCTTTGCTCTTAGGACTTCTGCCACGCTGCTACTATGTTGTCTATTTAGAAGTGTGCTTGAAATATTGAGTGTGGGGACGGACCAGGGGAGAGAATGAAGTTCTGATGAATGGAGCCCTTTCCACGTCTAAGTGCACAGCTAATGAGCCCGTTTGACAAATGTCGCTCAGGTTGCCTAGCAACCCCAAACCGCATACACAAGCTAGGAAGACATCGAGGACAGCATCCTGGGGAACTGAACATTAAGACAGTATTGATCCTCGTTACCTGGAGGCCCTGAGGTCATTTTGGCCAAAGAAAAAAAAAAGCCCAGTGAGGAAGGGACGAAAAACTCCTGATAACTTCTGTATGAATTAATCTGGATTATTTTTGTAAGATTAGTACCACATTAAAAGATAGCCATAGGCTCCTGGACCCGAAATGACAGCGATTATATGTTTGCTTAAAACAGCATCATTTGAAAATAGTTGTACTGAATGAAGTATATCATAGAGGGCGGCTCAGTACTGTACATTTTGACATCTTGCATGGTAAAAAAGAAAGTAAATCACATTAAACAAAAAATAGAGAAAGGGGGTAGTGCTATCTAACTAAATACAGTAGAACCTCAAAAATACAAATCTCAGAATTAATGACAGCCAAATAGGGTATGAACCTAGAGGCAGAATAAGCAATTAGGCCTTTTCAAGCTCTTTATTACACAATGCATACCTTATCTTTGTTATTACCATTACCACTGATTCACAAAGTAAGCATTAAACAGAAACAAATTTCATTGATTAAAAAAAACCGGAAACTGGCACCACACCCAAATCTTCTATACCTGCACGGATATCTAAAACCAGCCAGTTGGGAGCACATTTCGGAGGGAGAGCTGCAATGAAACCAAAATAATGGCACCTTCCTGTGTGAAATAACGCATTACATTACGATCACTTGGCAGACACTCTTAGCCAGAATGAAATGCAGCGGCGGAGAGAATTTAGCGCGTTGCTCGACACGTTGACAGATGCATCAATTAGTTAACTCTGCTAAAAGCCGTTCACGTCGAGCTAGGTAGGCAGGATGAGCGCGCTTGTCGGCGGACCGCAGTTTCCCTTTCATCGCTCCTGAATTGATGCCATGTCTTTTATGATATGGCTAGATTCATCCCTAGCTTGCTTTGAGCCCATAGTCAGGGCCGATCAATCTGTCTAGCACTTTCTGGGTGAATAGTTTTTAGTTCATCTGCGGTCAACACAGATACAGTATATGCTTTATAGTATTCAAACTTAGTTTCAATGTTCTCATTTGAAAGAACACAAGAAGGCATTTTATTTATTGTTTTTTTATTTTATTTTATTTTTTTATTTATTTTGCAGTAGTCAGGCCATTCATTATCATTGTACAGCATCTTTTGGAAAGCTGACATAGGGAAGAAAAATAATTGAAACACCAGTCTACACCCTACCAACAGAAGTCTGGAGACTCCAGTGATCTTCCATATTTTGGAATCTGTATTTGGGAATTTCAGGAATGAATCCAAACCAAAAATAAGTTAACAAAAAGTATTATGCATGCCAATGTGTTCAAGGAGAATTGTTCAGAACTAATGCTGTAGTATAAGTATATATTGCAGTGCCCAAAAATGGACAGCAGAAGTCCTAATTCCAACTTGTATTTTGTCATTTTGGATTCGATTGTCCAGATCCATGCCCCGATGCCCCCATCCAATCTCAGCACAGAGTTGAATATTTTCAGAAAAACTCCCATGAGCTAAAGCTCTGGTTTCTCCTCCGATTGGTGTAGAGACATTTTTCTTTTTCGTGACAATTCAGTAATTCACATCAGAGAACCTCAACGTATTGAGTTTGTTCAAACTTATTTTAGTATCAAATTTGTTCAAACTTAGTTTATTCTCTTGTTTGCTCTCTCTCTCTCCCTCCCCCTCCCTCTCCCTCTCTCCATCTCCCCCACCATCTCTCTCGCTCCCAAAGATGGCCTCACAGTAACGAAAATGTACAGGCTGGCTGATATTTGCAGAGATCGGTGGTCATTAGCCAAGGCTTTGGCTTGTCAGATGATAATCTATTCTAATCTGAGAAGAAGAGTTTTGCGTGTCTTGTGTTGTCTCAGCCTTGGTAACGGCCGCTGGCCAGGTGCTACAGTGATGAGCTTTGCATGTATTCTTCACTCCATGACAACACAAGCCCACGTTAGAAAGAAGAAATTCAGGCCAAGTACCCTTTATCCTCAACACACAGATAAAAAAAAGATACTTCCTGTGTATCTGTGAGCATTGTCTGGCTTGAGACAAGACAAACTGTACATACAGTTCTTCTGTCCCAAGTTCCTTAAGTGAAAGGTGATCGGGATAGTAATTCTAATTCACAAAATTCTGGCAACAGATCAACATTGGCCAGCTTACCACACACAAAATACTCTTTTCGCCTGGGTGTTCCCTCAGGGAGCCCCAGCGGGATGTAAATGGAAGATATGTTAGGCCCAAAGGGGGGCGGGAGGGAGGGAGAAGATCTTCTTTGCCTCCTAAATGAAAGGGTGAGGAGACTCATATTCAAGACACAGAAATGATTTATGATTACTGCTATTCTTCCCCCACTAATATATGATTAGGTATGCGTGCGTATGCTATGAATAGTGATAAGCTTGATGAGTGTCTAACAGCTTTTTATCAAGTACTGGTACTGTACAGGACTAATTGATCAGTAATTAACCACTAACAAGTTCTTAATTACATGCCATACACGTGGCCACTTTAAACAATGGGACAATATCATTGTTATGCATACTTGTAGTGCACCCTGAAAATAATTGTTGTAAATTACCTTTGTAATGAGATGGTGAATCAATTATAAAATGGTTATAACGACACTAAACACTCCTTTGACAGCTTGAAATGTATCTACATAAAATCAAATAAATAAATAAATTTAAAAAATATAAATGGCACTTAAAATTGCAGCAATAATTTAAACTATTTAACAATAGAAGTCATTTTAAAATTAATCGGCGCTAACATCTGAACTGCTTAAACAGGGGGTTGCACTTATTCCTTGAGAGATAAAAGCTGTACTGTTTTTTCCATTTGTGCCATTTGCACCTCAAAATCAGCTACTAATTCACACCCCAAAACCCAGCTGAGGTAAGTTCACCGTGTAACCATCATTAAATAATGGGTTTCATGATTGCACAGTTTCCTAGAAACTACGACAACCTATGTTATTTCCCACAATGTACAATATGCAACGGACATTTTTGAAATGTCTAAATAATGGAAATGGAGCATCTACCTGTACACAGAGCCTGGAACTCTGGAAGGAGACAAACATTTTTTTTTTTTTTTTTGAGATGGGAGAGTGCCGTGCTTTGCCTTTTGATGAGCAAAGTTTGCATCAGGCTGCGGAATAGGTCAGAAGCTGACACCCTGGCGTGTGCAGACGGTGTTAGCGATGAAATGCCAAGAGTGTTTTATTATGAATAACATTTTCCTCTTCCCTCTTCAAAGTGAATCCGACCCAAATTATTCCCTGTGATGCCCAGAATTTCTGCCTGTTAGGCGATCAGCTGCAGATCTGTGCAATGAGAAACCCTGTTTTGAACTTCAATACGCACAGGGTCTCCAGTCTGGGAGACGGATCTTGAGAACACCACACACCCATAAGACAGACTGGAACTAAATGGTCAATTTCAAAGTCAAGGAGAACGGATGTGTGTATTTAAGTGGGCTGCCGGGTATAGCAGGGGCTAATAGCACCACAGAATTCATAATTGCTACTTTGTGTAGTCCTTAATGTGATTAATGATACAACCACCCAAATAATTAACATGGGTAAAAACTCAACTTTAACTGTACTCTTAAAAAGTCTCTCTGGAGGGATGGCGTGAGAGTGCAACTTCTTGTTGTGGTATTCACATTAAAACAGCATTGTGGCTCTAGGGATCCATCTCTATCAGGGTATTCAATCACAAGCAGAAGCTCCATGAAGCCAATCAGCTCAATATAAAAAAAACATGCATTCGCAAATTAAATACAAATAAATCATCTCCATTTTCTGCATTAAAACAGCACAGTGATAAGGCAAGTCATGCAAATTTGTGCTTTTAAGAAATATTAATTTCATTTTGGGTAAATTTCAAACTAAAGAAAGTGTCAGTGCAGTAGTTCCTTTAGCCAGTGTAAAGAATGTACATCTGATTTATTTCTTTCCTCCTCATACAAAGCCTTTGACTGACCAACATTTTTTTTAACGTGATACCTGATTTTCCCACCCCTTGATTGACTAGGCTGCCAAAATCCCATAATGCACCTCTGGCCAACAATCAGGAAATGATGTGGCAAAAGTCTATAAATAGCATTTGGTTTGTGAAGGTCGATTTAAAATTATACTCTCTATTCACTGGAGTAAGCCAAAAAGCACAGAGACGCCTACAGTCATTCAATAAAAAAAACTTTACCCAGAGGAAGGTTAATTTTGTTTGCTTTGTTGACATGCACAAAGCTTCCTTAAGTTAACCTCATTAGAATCAATGATTTAGCATGTGGTCTCAAACAGCTGTTTTCGCCAAAAATGATTTCTTTAATTTTCTTCATAAAAGGGTTGTTATTTAATTAGGTCTAATCTGTTAATTAGCTTAATTTGTTTGCTGCTAATCAAAATTAAAGTTAAATGTTAACGATTTATAAACAAGTACAGTTGAGCCTACCGTGAGTGATAATATTTTCTGAACAACCCAACTAAGACAGTGACAGGTGGTGTGAATCCCAGTGAATAATAACAACAACAAACACCAATAATAATAACAATCATTATTATTATTTTTATTATTTAATTTTATTTTTGGAATCTCCAATCCCCACCTGAATTTCCAATGTACAATTTGTGAACGATGTACAAGTGTGCTCATATACTGCACATCCCTGCTGCTGGCTGGGGGGGGGGGACAGCTCGTGGTTCTCCTCTGAAGCAAACGTTGCCAGCCAGCTGGTTCTTTTCAAACCGCAGCCACAAGCACATCCACAGCACCAGCAGAGGAGACCCAGTCATACGTGCGAGAGAGTCACACAGAGCAAGCCACAGGCACCCGAACTGACAACAGGGGTCCCTCAAGCAATAAACACTGCTATCCCCACCGACTGAATCCATCCCATATGTCTTATGGGAAATCCAAGCCAAGTGTGTGCCACCCCTGCAAGGCTGCAGGCCACAGTCAGCACTGGCACGGGTTGGATTCGATCCAAGACCATGGTGTTCACTCATGAGTGAAATTATAATAATGTGTGTACATTTTTCCAGGACCCTCAAGTCGTATGAAATTACTATTTGAAAGATGAAAGATAAATACAGATTACCCACGCAAGCATGCACTCACGTCAAATAAATCTTTACAATTGTGTTAAAATTCTAAATTTCCCAAAAAGAACAATGCATACATTTCAGATTATACTATGCAACTGTACTTTCCCCTTCAGTAAACCATAGCTCATGATAAATTCAGGAACTTATACCATTTTAAAGGGAAGAAATGTAATGTGAAGTATTATAAAAATGTTAAATATTATAATCAGTGATGTCTTTACACTGGCATGATAGTGTGAGGGTATATATTCACATCCAATATGGTTACGAAATTGTATGTAGAAATTTATGACAAAGCAGAAAGGTTAGCAAGTCCCTTTTAAATATTTGATACATTTATATTTCCAAACCCTGAAATCCCATTTCTTTCAGGACAACCTCTGAAAATCAGAAAAGGTTTTGTCAAATTTTGAAACCTCTTGTGCGATGCAAATGCTTATTGCTCACATTTACATTCAAGGTTAAGGCTCAATATTGGTGGAAAAAATGTGAAATTTGTTTACAAAAAGAATGCCAGTCCATGTTAACAAGAGAAAATAAACAGAGTGGGTTTACAGGATTGCATAGTGTGACCTCTGTGTGACCTCAGCAATGCAGATTACATTACAGAAGTGCATTACCATTGCACCAAGACTCAGACAGAAACATAGATACAATAATTTGTGTGTGTGTGTGTGTGTGTGTGTGTGCGTGCGTGTGTGCATGAGTGTGCATGTGCATGGGTGCATTTTAACAGACTAAAAAACTAAATATCAGAACAATGCTATTATATTGCATCACTGTTTGGTATACAGGTATAGCAAACATGGTCTGTTATCATCACCCTTAATAACCAATATATTTTATAAAAAAAATAAATGAAGTACAGTAAGAATCCTAGTCTACAAAAAAAATCAGTTTTTGTTTAAAATAATCAAAATTAAGTATCATCTCCTGAAAGGTACATTTCATGCAAAATTCGTGAAATTGGATCATTTCAGCTAGTCTAAATATTGAGGTTTTAATTTTCATTTTATTTTGCCACTAACATTTGTTGTATTCATTTTGTTACTAAACTGACTGAAAGTCAGTGAAGAAAAACAACATTCAGTGCAGCCCATAAGTATTTGAACAGTGACAACACTTGTTGTTTTGGTTCTGTACTCCAGCACACTTGTAATAAAAAGATGCATAGGAGGTTGAAGTGCTGACTATCAGCTTTAATTTGAGGGTTTGACATGCATGTTGGGTGCACTGGAATAGGAATCACAGCCCTTCTATTCGGTGTTCCGGACTTTTTCTATTAGGAGGTACCATGGCAAACTATCAAGGGCTCAGCCATCTCACTAAGGGAAACAAATGATCACATTAATAGCTGGGAGATGGAAGGGAACTAGGACAGGCTGAACTGGGGCCTAAGAACCCACAGCTGATTGGAGGTGTTTAATAAAAGAGCTCATCTTGCTCTGGATACCGTTTAGCCATTCTCCTGTTCTGCACTGATTGATGTTGGTCTCTTACCATCTGTGGATGTTTGCCACACCTGAGCTGGTACCCAGATAGAGCAGTGAGGGCCATACCCACGTCTGGCATTTCAGCTACTTCCATTCCAGAAGGCCAAATGCTTATTTTTCAAAGAGAGGCAGAGAAAACTCAGAGATATATTTGGATTTTTTGGAAGTTGGGTGCCACCCCCACCCCCCACCCGCCCGCAAAACACACAAGCCATGGAGGCGACAACTCGCTGGCTACAACAGGTGGCCACGTCAGCCCCATGGGACAGTGACCACCTGCCAAAACAGCACCACCACAACAAAGAGTACACAGACAGACCGTGGGGCTCCTTATTCACATGGTCCCGCATTGATTTGGGGGAGCAGTGAAGACAGGAGCAGTCTGGGCTAGCCCTGGTGGCCTTAAAAACGGCACCCAGACTCACTCAGCAGACCAGGCTGGGGAAAAGCACCCTCCATACGGCTCTGCTTTTACAGACTGGAAGCACAGACCAGACACCCCGAGACTACCTTCTGGACCCTCCAGCACAGAAACACTGAATCCTGCACCAGAGCCCAAAGACTTCCTTTAATTTCACTTTCCCTCCCAGCACTAGCACCCTACATTAAATAAAATGTGCACTTGAACTTCAGCTCTGCCCTAGGTGCTGTGTGTTTGCCCCGCACGGCTTTTCCCCACTGCACAAGAAAAACAAACAAACAAACAAACAAACACACACACACGCACTCGGACACACACACACACACACACACACACACGTGTGAGCAGGCACACCTCTACAGAGGCACAGCACAGGCCTGGGTTCAGTACATATGTGTTCATCAAAATGATTTCAAACCGTTCGTGACAAAATAAAACTAACACTGCCATTTAATTGCGATTCAAAGTTAAGAACAAATGATAATTGAATCAAGGCGTTAAATTAACTGGAGTTACTTAAAGCATCCTTCTCACTTGACCAAGAACTTCCAAATACCCTGATACCCAGCATTGTAAAGTTCTTTTTTTAAAAAAAGCTTATGTAAGCACCTAAAGGATCCTTCCTTCAAAAACAGAAAGTTTACCAAGGAATGCTGTTTATTTTTAAAAAGCAATTTGGATACGATTTAAATGCATAATACCACTTGGGTGCATTCATTCCTCACTCTTAATTTGGTTAAGGTTTGGAATCCATGAAAGTAATTTATCCAGAGGTGCATGAAAGGCTCCATGAAGTCCCATAGAAACAGTTATTTTTCAAATGAACATTTTTTTTCATTAGCTAAGTTTGTACCCCCACAATAAAGCAATTGCATAATGCCCTGGATTTAGTCATCATTTGTCCTTGAATCTTACTAATAATGAAAAGCAAGTGATCACTTTTTTTATTCACAGGCATAGTTTGATGAGTTCAGTGATCACAGATATGAATGTGAAAAGAAAAAAAAAATCCACTTTGGGAAGAATTGCATGTAAATACATTTTCTAGTTTGTAGGGTAGCCAGAATATTGACATGAGTTGTAGCCTATGATCAATCTAAAACACATGTAATTTGTGGCCAAAAGAAACATATATGTTGAAATCTGTTTTTTTCCGCATTGGAAGCATATCTGAATATCAAATTGACAGCCTTAATTGGCCTCGCTGTAAATGTTTACCGACTAATAACCATGAAAATTGAGATATCCTAAGTTGAGTTCCTTTTCCAGTTGTTGTAATTTGAGATTCATGTAAGGTGAGATCATGACTGCACCCATGCACACAGACACACACAATCCCCGGAGTCCATTTTCATCTCTATTATTGTAGGAACATGGGCACTACGAAGACATTTTGAGAGCATATCATGCTGAGGTAAGCAGTGGCTGACAGGCGCAATAACATCTCTGGACATGATTGCCATCATTGGTCGTAAAATATTACTGAGTCAAGAGCTTCTCTCCATGTGGAGCACAAGTGTGTTCAAACTGGTCACTTCATTCTAAATATCCCGTCAAATTGAATTATTTTTCTCAAAGCTCCAAAACATTATAGTGTAGATTATACCGTGTGTGGTGGTGGTGGTGGTGGTGGTAGTGGTGGTAGGAGTAGTAGCAGCAGTAGCAGTAGTACTAGTAATAGTAGTAGTAGCTGTAGTCATAGCAGCAGCAGAGGCAAATGCCAAACATGGAGTGTTTCTGTATGGGGACAGGAGCCCTCACAGACTGAAACCTAAATTCAATAAATGTTTGCTTTCAACTTTGACTAGATTCAATCAATGTTTGTACTTAACTTTGATTAAATGCTTGTGTCTTCACAAACAAAGTGTGGCAAGTTTATCTTAGAGAATGCTGAACTGTGTTTGTGAAGAAATAAACAAACATTTGCCTTTCCTCGAGTGTCCGCCTTTTTTTCTTGTTCAATTCGTTCAGTATCTGTTGAGAAGATGACTCATCAGAAGACGATGTTCATACCTGTAAAATGTTTAGGTTTAAAAATTTTTGAAATCTTTGTTTTGGAAGATCACTAGTTGCTAAAATTAACCAATGAATCTGTAAACCAATGAAGGAAAAAGGTTTCACTTTGTACTGGAGGCATAGCTAACACTAATACAGTCATGAAGATCACGAATGGTGAAATGGTGTATATTGATGGGGAACTCCTGACAAATTATCAACCCAACTTGGGGGTTTGAAGGGGTGTGCGTATAACTTTTTGCATATTTTCACTTTAAACCTGCCGGTACTAAACTGGCTGTCTGACATGCGCACCCCCTCTGGATTTGCTAGAGGTTACAATAAGTGGTGTCCCCAAACAGTAAGCTGAGAATCTCAAGATCTCTCCAGAAATCACCACCTGCAATGAATAAGAATGAGCTGAAGCATGTAGAGGTAATACTACCACGTGAGTTGCAATCAAAGAACTGCAATGGGTTTCTCATGAGTGATCCTCATTTAAACACGACATACTTGTTAATCACGAAAAATAATCATGTCATAGGTCAAGATTCAATAATGGTTTAAAGGGCAATGTGTAGCCTTACCCATTGCAAGACCAAACTTTAAAAAATTCCTCTGGAATAAAAAAAATGCGTCCTCTGGCACATTTTAGGTAATTTGTTATTGTTTTCAACTTCGTTGCATGTGCAGTATTACACTTGTGGCACGTCAGTCACAGAATCAGAGACCAAATCAAGATATTTGATTTTAACAATTCCCAGAGCATCCTTATGAACTGTAAGGGTTTGGCATATACATCTAGTTAAATAAAAAATGCATTTTGAACTGTATTTCTACATAAAGCAATGTGTGAAATCCTAGAGAAAAAATGGCTGCTTAAAACATAGCATTGTGAACATTTTGTCCTTGCCTGTAGGGCTTCACCTGTGGGGTCAACAGCTATTTGGTCTGACTCTCTACCCCCATTCTGCCTGCAGGAAATCTAACATGCTCCAAACACAAGCCCAGCATAAAGGCACTCTGTCGCTATGTTGTGGGATGTCTGGGGGGGGGGGGAGGACCCACCAGTGAATGGAATGGCAAAACATTGTGAACAAAAGTGACCAAAACTCATATTAGAAATCAGCAGTACCAAGTGAAATATCCAATTGAAATGCATCAGAGCCCATGTGAACAGTGACAGTGATAATGACAGCCAAGGGAGATCACTATGAGCAGTATGACGTGAGGGACGGGGGGGTGGGGGGGTGGGGGGGTGGGGCACAGTAATATTTCTGGAAACGTCCTGTCAAAGCTCAGGGGAAACGATCAGGAGGGCTCAAAAAAAGTAATTGGGCAGTGACTATATTCACCCACCATGAAGAGGTCGGGAGGGCGCTGCACCACCTCACAATGTGGAATTTCAGATGTATTCACTGCATTTGCTCCTCTCTACAAGCCCTCCAGTTGCCTATAGAAGCAAGTCAACTGAGCATTTCATGGAAAATTGTCGCAGCAACAGCAATTTAAAGCAGTTCCTGCCTTGTTCAATAGACTTTGATTTTTCTGCAGTGGAAAACGCAATCATGTTCTCAAAGGCAAAGCAGCCATTCGTGATTCTTGGCAACAGAAGAAGGAGAAGATCCAAATTAGTAACAAAAATCCGAAGTAATATATGTTTTTTATTATCTAGTAATACATTATCGGTTTACTCTATATTGTACTTGCATAGGTTCCAAGATGCCATAATTTTTCTATACTTTTCACTTTTTGAATGTAGTATTGACTGAAGCTTAACAAGCAATTCAGCTGTCAAAAAATTGCAGTTATTATTCAGAGTAGGTACGGTGACAGAAATGGAGGCATACAGACTTAACAGAATACGTGCACCAAGCCCTGATCTTCTTCAAAAAGATAAACACAAAAACAAATCACAAAAAAGCCAAATCATTCCCCCACAATTCATATGTATCCGTGCCCACACGGCTCCGGATTAATTTTAATCGCTTGTGAGAAATTAAGCCTTCTTGCACCTGCACAGAAACTCCAGGGTCTAATGCATGCTGTATTTAATTTTGAATCAGGAATTTCAGTAAAATGTTAATTTCTTTTCTCTTCTTGCACATTATTTTCCATTAAAAACTAAATTATGTTAATGCTGTGTCAGGATCCAGGATGAAACAATTATTTAAACTTAAGAACAAATCACATTGTAATTACATTGAATCTGGTCCGTACAACACGAACCGGGAGTATTTTTTAAAAACCAGCTGAATAACAGACATGTCACACATACTGTAGTTCCATCAGTCCATTTACCATATACCATCACTCGTCACTCTGTTAGCTGCTCAGTATAATGCCTTCCTGACCTACCAAATACCTTGCTGCTATATATATATATATATATATATATACAGTATATATATATTTGCATAATACCATTTACACAGTAAGTCCCAAGTGTTTCATATACTTCATATGGAGGATCTTCCCCTTCCAATCACCAGGTTAAAAATAATCCGTCATGATGCTGACTAAAAGCTGCCTAGACACGGAGGTGTTTCACTTGCTAAGATGACGTGGGTAGGCGTGAAGATATTCTGTCCCTGTGCACCTTTGAAGGAACATTTCATGCCTTTTAAGGAGGCCTTGGTTCCCCCTTCACATTTGCGTTTATTTTTAACTGAATTAAGAAGGGTGATAGAGGTGTGACTAACAGTTATTCATAGGCATTTTAATACGAACATGTTACATGTTAAACCTGAATACAGGACCGCTGCATTTGAATCCAGTCCTCCAATCACTTACCCTATCGGGACACCCAGCTATGGATACCGACTAACTGCACAGCCAAAAATCTCAAGTTACTGAAGCAGTTGCTTTTTGAGGCAGCAAGCAACCCACTGACACTGAAAAACAAATCAGGATTACTGCTGCCTGTGGTCTCATTGCTGCATGGGAATTTGCATTTCAAGTGTTTTTTCACTGTGCAAGGAAAACCAGATGCTTTCTTATCTGCAGAGTGCAGTCGAGACCCCGCTGCGATACTTCATGTGATTGGAGAGGTTAGTTAATTACTAGCTCACCGACGTGGGGGGGAGGCTAAAAAGTATTGGGACCCAGTGTATGATAGACTGTATCATGGAGACTAATAGGACGTTCCGATGGGCTTAGCCCCTTGCTGGCTACAATTAGTAAATGAGATATGGCTCTCCAGCCAGAGCGAGGAGAAATAATATTCTCTTCTCCAGCAGCGGACGAGGGAGATGAACATGGCAAGGACGTCACCAAAAAAGAGAAAAAGGTGCTTACTTCTCATGCAAATGTTTTTGTAAATGCTTCAAAGCAGATTTCAGCACATTCTTTTCATGACTTTATACTTGTAATGTAATTTTTTAAAAATCTACTATTGGAGGCCTTTAAGTGAATGAACGGACAGCGCTGATGACAGGTTGTCCAATGACATCGGTGGGTCCGAGGTCAATTCCTATTGGTCATCATGCATCTGGACACACGGAACAACAGGCTTCCTTTATCAACGAGCTTTGGAGACTGACCAAATTGACCCAAATGCACCCACTTATAACCGATCGAGAGGTTCAAGCAAATACGCACGCTTCACATTCTTCCGTGGTTCCAGGAGGTAACGTGGTGTATTTGCTGACAGGCTGCGGTGAGCCGAGAGGTAAACGTTCACCGGTTACCTCAGTAAAGATAGAGAGCGCCGTTTTAGACCACCGAACGATGGCAGCTGGAATGAGGCGGCTGATTAGCTGGCAGATATTGACATTATCTCTTCAAGGGAAATCAGAGAACAAATGGCTCCGTTTGTTTTGCCAGCCTACCTCACGCTCTCCTCTCCATCGCCGCGTTTCCTAGTTATTCATAGCAGGATAATTGCGATAAGCCAAAGGGCGCAGAAAGTCATAAATCCTGCTGTTATTAGCATCATTTCAGAGGTAAACGGATAAGGCGTGTCTCTCTCCCCCAGCCTCACAGCACCGAGGTAGCGGCATATGAAAGTCAATGCGTTTCTGCTAATCTCATTACCACAAATGACCTTTATTCGCCTTTTGTGATGAGAAGAATACAGTTTAGATACCAGTGGTTCCCAGAAGAAGAGTGGACATTCCAGCAGCCACCAAGGGGAAGCTGCCATCTCCTTTCACAAAACATTCACACCTGCCACCTCTCTTTGGCCCAAGGTTATAAATTGTGCAGGTGAACCTAATAAAGTGCCTAATAAAGGGTATATTATATATGGACTCTGACACATTTTTTTCTGTTTTGGCTCTGTAGTCCAGCGCATTGATTCTGCAATGAAACAATGAATATGAGGTTAAAGTGCTGACTGCTAGCTTTAATGAATGGGCATCCGCATCCATACTGGGTGAACTATGTAGGAAGTGCAGCCCTTTTCATAATACTCCCCCCTCATAATCTGACAATTAGCTGCCCAGCTGTTTCTTTGCCAGCTGTGTGTTATTGAATTTTTTGTTCATGCACAAGAAAGCTAAAAAAAGGTCTAGAGTTTCCTAGAGATTCCAGGAGAGGATTTAGAATGTGGAGTCTGTTGCTGCCGTCTCAGTTTCAGTAGCCAACTCCAGTAGCCCTTTGTACATGCCATTTCTCTGCTTTCCAGGCCATATTTATATAGCACCACATGCTACAAGCTGATTCATACAGCAATTTGCTCAAATAGAGGAGCTTTTGTGTTCTCATGCACCATGTTAGCTGGTGAACACAGACATGACTAGACACGCAAGCGCAACACACTATCCCCCTTTTCATATGCCCTTATTTGGCCTTTTAGAATTTTAGTTTAGATGTTTGTTTGTTAAATAAATAATATTTTATTAAACCTTGACACTGGTCTAATTATGATTCTGATACATTCTTGAGCTTACCACCTCAAAGAACTTACGCATTTTGTTCCATCATTAGTTAGTATTTTAGTATTTAATATTGAAATTTGTAATCATGATTTAATAATGAGACTGATTGATTATGAGACTGATTGTTCTTTTGCACCATTTGATCACTGCATGAGGTAATACATATATATATCTCCTGCATATCTTGGTGCCTACTTGCAAGGATTGATAAAACAAATACATTTTAATGATCTGCCCTCACTATTCTACAATTCGCAGAGGTGTTTGCCCCTACACCAGTAAAGCACGCCATCAAATTAAGAGAAAACTACACCAGCATGATCACAGGGGGTTCGCCACAAGATGGATTACCACTGGTAAGCCTTGAGAACAGAAATAGCTTGGTAAGAATTAGCAAAAAAAGGGGGGAAAAAAATATAGAGCTCTAGAAGAAACTCTAATGGGCAGACGAGATGAGTATTAACCTGTACCAAAGTGACAGAAAGGGGAAAGTGAGGGGAAAGGAACTGCTTATGATTCAAAGAACCTCCTTCCATCTGTGAAACATGGTGGAGGCAGTGTTATGGCATGGGCAAGTATGGCTGCTGCTGGAACTGATTCAGCCATCTTTATTGATGACGTGACTGAAGACAGCAGCAGCAGAATAAAATCAAAAGTGTATAGAAACATCTTGTCTGCTCAGATCTAACCAAACACATCATAACTAATTGGACAGCACTTCTTCTTGCAGCAGGACAATGACCCCAAACAGAACAACTGGAATGAACCAGAAAAAGTGGAATGTTCTTGACTGACCAAATCAATCCTGAATCCAAATTAACGTTCATTTCACTTGCTGAAGATGAGACCGAAGGCAGAAAGTCCCAAAACAAACAGGAGCAGAATATGGCTGCAGTACAGTCCCTGGCATCACCAGGGAAAATACCCAGCATCTGGTGATGTCCTTGGGCTGCAGACTTGCGAAGGATTTGCAACCACGTATTATGAGCCATCAGGATCTGCAGTAGTCACAGTAGATTAAAATTTGAGAGAAATATTTGAAAAATGATCCAATAAATGGAAAAGTAGATTATCTGTTCATCAGTTAGGAACAAATCATAAGTTCCTTACTGATTACATGTGTTACAGATTTTTACTAATGTGTCAAATTGAAAGAAAAATAATAACACATGATCAGTTATTTCCACAGATTAATCATGATCTCGCTGGGGTGACGATTTGAACCAGCTCTGACCTTTAACAAAGCCAGTAAAAGATCATATTTCAGGACTTTTCATGAAACCCAACCTCCTGAGACAAGGCGTTAAAAACCACTGCACCCTCAAAGCAACGCTGCTTATTACACACTGTGATGTGGCAGAATCGTTAGGTTGCGGTTCTTAAACTCCCCCTGTGAATCCTACTGTTCGGGCCCCAGAGTGTTATTTATGCTTATTTCGGTGGTTTCTCCTGTCATTGCGAATGAAAGGTGATCAGCTCAAATGGATGTAAACTGCAAAAGGGAATGACCGTAAACCACAAAAACTTCAGCAGACATGGACCGTGCAGCGGCTTTTACATCTCGGTCATGAGGCCAGGCTGTCATCCCAAAAGAATAATAGTCCACTTTAGGATTTATTGAGACTTCTTTTGCCCAGCTCAGCTGCCAGTGTGTAAACACCCAAAGTCAGAACAGGGAGCACACAATTCATTATTGGTGACTAATTTTGACTGCTTTCCTGCTATAGAATTACATCAACGTTTAAAAAATGTATGAAACAGTAGTATTCTTAAATATGTTAATGAATACTAACAAATTAGTTTGAAACAAATTAAGTCAGTTTGGAGCCACAAACTTATAATATATTCCAAACAAAGTAATAAATTCCAAATCTTGCCTAACATACCTAGGTGTCCTAACTGATAAGCGCATAAAATAAAATACGATGGTTTAAATAAGATGGTACCTGAACAAAGCCCTCATAAAGGGCCTGATTTTCAGGAGTTTCATCCTTTCAAAAAAAAATATCTGTGGCCTGCACCAGGTTCAGTAGTATAATTGTCTGCAGCAAACTCGTTTCTGTCAACATTGGTCAGGAGCTGCAAAATGGTGCGTGTCAATAGAAAAATTCAATAGAAAAAACTGTGGAAGTTTGGTGGTCGATAATGAGTTTGTGCTTAAAACTAACCCGGACCAGGTTTAAACTAAAACGCTGGCACACGCTGCCATTTTGGTGGTGTTATGAATGTGCCACACATATGAATGCATTGAACTCATAACATAGACGCAAGAAATATTTCAGTGTTGACTATTTAGGCACTGCAACTGTGGGGTCAATGTGCGCCACTTGAATGAGAGACACAAGGAATGTGACAGACTGGTTCTAAACCCATTTAATTGTGTAAGATACACATTTATTAAATGCATGCATGTGCACTGGTTCTTGTTATGTTAATTAAAAATTAAATCAGAATAGCACATGCTTGATGTATTGCATTTATTTTATTTGATTATTTACTATTCATTTGCATAACTATTTTAAAAAACATTGCAACAGGTCTTTAAAAGCTCTAATAAAAAGCATTTATACTTTTTAGATGATAGAATTTGTACTTGTATGTGCATAAAATTCCTCCTCTGCTCATGTAGAGTTATCTGTGGCAAATCAGCAGTACAACTTCCCAGCTCCCCTGCATTGCTTCATATTATGTACATTATTGGTGTCTTGCTGGAAAACTTGATAAGAAAACCAGACCCAAAACAAGAACCTGAGGTTTGCCATCACCCTTTTATCTGAGCTGCAGTAATTTCCATATTTCTTCCCTTTGCATTTCGCCCCCACTATATATGGGCAAAATCTGACAGCATGTGAATTATGATCGTGCCTCGGACCGATTTTCTCTCTCTTTTTCAGCATGTTTATAATTACATTAATTTTCCCCCAGCCCAGAGGTTGCTACTTTAAATTAAGTGATATTATCCCCAGTCTGTCTATTCGATCACAATATTACTCCGACAAGTAATTTCTCCAGCTTTTCTTCTCTCATTCTGCCCTCTGCCTGAAAGGAGTAGCCCTGCAGATATTGCTTCTTTTGGCTTCCTCCGTCTTGGCCAGCTGATAAAATGTTCGGTGAAAATTGGATACTGTCATTGGGAGGCGAGCAGGAACTTTAGTTAGCATTAATACAATTCTTTTTTTTCCCTTTTTCTCCAACTGAATTAAAAAAATGTCAGTTACAGACTCGCTAAGGAGATTAAAGTATTTCATTATTATTATTTTTTGCCAGACCTCTGTGGAAGATTGGTGCAAACAGGCACACATCAGCTTTAAATCTTGACCTCAGCGGTCAGGACAGGCTGGATGAGCTTAGCGGGGTATTTCTGAAAATTTGGAGCATCGCGAAGCTGCTCTTGGCCACTTAGTCACTAACTCGGACACACTGTTCAATGTGAGGGCTAAACTTAAGAGTGCAGGCTTCCCTCTACGAGTAAAAAAAAAAAAAAATCATTGTTAACATTGTGCGTTCTGACTGGGGCATCGGCAGGCAGTGCACCACAGTCAATGGGAACCCCCTGCAAAAGGAGGGTGTATAAACACAGATTAATCATGCAGGGTTTATGGCAAGGGCATTGTCACAGTAATATGAGTTATGGGAAGGAGGTGAGCCATGAAAAGGGGTGAAGGGAAGACGGAGCACTTTTTTAAATCTGTCTGAGAGAGAGAGGGGATCTTCGGCGGCAACCTGAGGCCCAGAGAATATAGGCCTCCAATCCTGGATTGCTCTGGGCAGGAAGCATGCGACCGAGTTGCCCGCATCCTGCCTTTCAATCAACAAGTCTGACAAGTAACCCCGAGTCATTATCCACCTCCCCCAAACCCCCCCGTCCCCCCCGCTCCAAACCACACATGACCTCAGTGCCACACGTCGCCGCATGACAATGACTCTGAACACTCATCCAATGTCCACCGCCTTCCGTCAAGCAGCAAGAGCTGACAAACACGCCACTTTCAAACTGTCTACCAACCCCCTGCCAAGGTCAGTGACCTTGAGGAGGTTCGGGGAAGGTTCTGGATAATGCTGTAAATATCCTTAAGTGCTCATAGTGATTGTCTTCTGAGAAGGAGCTGTGAAAGGCTGGTCCCTTACATATGCAAAACCTGAAGGACACAAGGTTGGGTTTTGTTTCACCATCATGTGACCAGTTTCATGTCAGTATTCAGCCAACCTATTTCATGTTACACAAATTTAAGGATATTGTTAATTAGCATTCCTAAATTTCTATTCCTGCAGGTTTTCCATGAGGGAGTATTTGCCACTGCTAATTATGCAAATTAACACAGCCACAACGTGCTCATTTGAGTAGCAGCACTGATAAATAGAAGGCAAATGTGAATGTGTGAAAACGCAAAGAATTTGAGAATGCAATATGAAATTTACGTTTACAAAAGAAGCAGAAGGCTTGGTAGTGGATTCAACCTTGATAGTCACATCTCTCAGCTTTGCAGAAAGTACACATTTCTTAAAAATGATCACTGAAAAGCAGCTGTGTTATCAGAAAGCCGACATAGAAGAACGAACAATTCAATTTTGATGAGACCACCCATCTATGCTGGTTTGAATATTGGTACATTTAAATGAAGGTTTACAGCCACAAAATGACTGGCACATTTTCAAAAACAGGACTACTGCAATGCAACTTGCCATTTCAATCAATAAAAAGATAAAAACCCATTGAGTGCATTTTGACATTGCTTTCAAAGTTAAACATTCTATTCCCAAAGTGTTGGTACCTCAGAGGGCCTCAAGCATCATTTCCTCAGGCCTTATTATGCATGTTGAGAATACTTTCCAGCCGCAGGCGTGACCCTTGATGACAAAGTCGTATCAGACTAATAACTGCTGCCATGCCAATGCGCTCAAAGGACACTTACACCTGCTTCCTCTTGGCATTAAATAATATGCAAGACCACTTCAACCGCAGCTGTTCCCAACCTCGACAAATTGCATCAAATTTCTCTCCCACCTTTTGAATCTCCTCAAACGGCATATGCTTGTAGACAAACACACACAAACGAGCATTCTTGCTTTTAGCACAAATAACCATAGAAAGACAAACTAACTCCACCTTAGCAGATACTGAATGTCACAATAAAAGTTCTACTGTATACTGTCAGTGTGTGTGGCTGTGCGTGTGTGCGCACAAACATGTGTGTGTGTGTGCAACCAAACATTAGACTTCATTGCTTTGATTTACTTTTAAGCTTATCCATTATCCATTTTGGCACAGCTATAAATGGGGGGACTCAACACAAAAACAGCTGTTTCCATAAAATGGTGAAACACATACTGTCTGCTGATTGTCCGTTCCTTTGTCTTGTATTCATCTCTTGATCTCAAATCTATACACCTCAAGTAAACACATTCGTGTTTGTGCGTCCGTACGTGAATGTATGTATGCATGTGTGCATGTGCGCATGCATGTCTGCATGAAGGCATGCATGAGTGCGTGCATGAACATTCGTGAGCTTGTGTGTGTGTCGGAGTGGCTGCGATTATGTAACATCTAGTGCAAAAGAAAATGCGGGCTTGTCCTCAAATGTAATGCTGCACTGTTTTAGTGGCCTCGGAGAGATCTTCATAGAGCCCTTCATTTGCTTTTCTCCATCTAGCCTTCACCGTCCGCCTCAGTTCAAAGGATTATAATTTGGATGCCGGAGACCTACCAGTAATGGAGTTTTTAAAAACTAATTCACTTTTGAATGAAACTGGCTCTTAACATTTTTAGTAATCCATATGTAATGGTTGAGATGGGCTCACACAGAACGCAAGCAAATGGCAACTTGTAAGGATTTCAATGAATTTTTTTTTTTTTTTTTTTTAACTCTCCATTATTCATCACTATTCAAGGTCTAATGTTTCAAGCTAGAGAAATCATTTCAAGGTCATCTTCATAATTTCCAGTGTGTTGACCTTCAACTTTAGATGCTGGTTAAATGTTTCTTAGCAGCTCCAGCAAGGCCACACTTCAGTTACCCTATTCTATAATGACAATTTTAATGTCATTTGGACATAATTTGATGTGGTAAGAGTATGGATATGGTTTTAATAAACAACGTATCTGGACAAGTTCTGTTTCTTGTTGATTCAGTTAAAATAAACAATGCGTTGCAGCAATCAGTATAAGCTGCAGCATCCACTGATGTTCTGAAATGGATTTTTTGTTTTTCTGAAGATTTGCAAATTGTAATAGAAATTTAATGCACATAGATTTGATAAGGAAAAGAACAGACGGAAGCAGATGATTAAATTGCTTGCTGCCATAAAGAACAACCCCCCTAAATGCAATCAGATTCACAGTTAAACACCAGTGTCGCTTTAATTCTGCACAAACACAAGCCACCGATTCAAAACACATTCTCAACGCTCCACAGCAATCACCAAAAAGTAGAGAAAAATTTCAAAACAAGATACCCATTAACATGTGCATTTATATGCAAGTCACGACTAAGGACATGTGCACTGAATTCAGAAGTGGAGTAAAGCGCAAGAGTGCATATTATGGTCACAAATAAATTTTTGATGAAGACAATGTCTCCCCGGGTGGCTCTTAAATTCATTTTTTGGTGCGTTTCCTACATTAACATTAATTTACCAAAGATCTGCACTGAATCTGCACGCAGAAAAAACCTGTCAGGTTTTGTTTCTATTTATTAGTGATATAAACCGTAATCATTTCGGTTATGGCTTCCATTCAGGACCATAAAAAAGGCGTGGTGGCAGCACTGATTTAGCTGCATGGGACAGAAACCTCTAGGAAGCTGCAAATAAAATTAAGGCCTCCAATGCGGGATTGAGCCTGGTAACAGCCAACCGGCTTCCTGATCCCCATGGCCCTAAAAGCCATGTTCACTGGGAGCTGTCCAATCCAAAGCCAGGAGTTGTCCTGGCTCACTACTGAACATTCGTTTTATTTTACTTATGACAGGAGCTGTGCACAACCTTCAGTGTGGATGTGGGAACATATACTGCAGCACAATTAGCTCACAGTTTCACTTTCACATGTGAACAATACTACACTAGTTACCAGATGCACCCATCCATAATGACTTGGCTTGCATTCTTTACATACAATTCATTCATACAGCTGGATAGGTACAGGGTACAATGGCAGTGCACGACTAGCACTAGAGAATCAAACCTACAATCCTGCTGGTGCAAGCACAGTTCCAAGCCATTATGCTACAATGATGCCCATGAATGAGTGGGAACAATTAGCTGCAGTCCAGGTATTAACACCCCCTGCTGTGGCTTTTCAAAAGACGTCTTGTCTCAATACACAGGGTACCAGGGCTGGCCTTAGAGCGAGTCCAAGGGAGTTTTGTGGGGGAGCTGATAAGTGAGCCTTTTACAAGGGGGTGACAGAATGAAGGGCAAAAAGCCCAGAATGCCCAGGACTGGGAACTCGTCCAGCGAGCACCTATTTGTTTAGTGTGGTGTAGTGGTTAAGGACCCATGCTACTCACCACAGTGTTGCTGGTTTAATTCCCAGCTGGAGCACGGCTTCATTTGAATGGTTTCTGTGTTTTTTTATATGTCAAATTTTTGGCTGAGTAAAGATAGCTACTTGAATTACAAGCACGGTAATCTGAGAACACCAATAATTTGCAACCAACTGAGAAATAAATATTTAAAATATGCCATATATTTGACATATAAAAGACTACATATGAATATAAAAGTATTGATAGTTACTTTTACATTTGCATGTACCTCATTTTTGGCCCCAGTGTTCTTCTACTGCATTAGATTTTGTGCATATTCCATAGACATCCTAAATGTAGGCAGTTGTGTTTCTTACTGTACTTTTAAGATTTCAACCTTGACCATCTGTTATAAACCTCAGGAGTTCTATAAAAATTTTGTAACAATACATGAGATAAAAGCATTTGGCTTATAGTTGCTGCAAATAAAAATCATCATTTAATTTACATAACGAGGGGTCATCTTAACTGATATGTCTTTAGCTATGAATAACCATTCGCATTTGGCAAATTTGCAGAGGGACAATTTATATGTTGATGTTGTGGTGTTGTCTCATCTCTGATTCTCCAGGCTTATTAAACTGAGAGTCTGTCATTATGCCATTAAATTCAGAAGAAAGTTAGATTAAACAGAGGTGAAAAAGGAGACAAACAAAAAACATGTTTGTGCATATATATATATATATATATATATGTATGTATATATATTTGTGTGTGTCTGTGTGTATTATCTTAGATACATTATTTCAGTCTCAGTTCATGGTTTTTATTGGCTGAGACTGTTTTTGCGTGCACTGATGGAGAAACACACTTGAAGTTCACACTTCACTTCAAGTTAAGGATGTTATTTATAGATGTGTCGATCAGTGACGAGTATGCATGTCGACTGTTAAATAATCAAATTGTTTTCTCCCCATTCTCAAACCGTTCAAAATAAAAGATCACCAAATTTTACCTAGGCTGCTTCTCTAAATGGGTAATAGAAGGGGTGGGCGGGGTTTGTTGTCATTCACTTTACTTACAGTCAATTGAAAAGATGGCCAGCTTGCAAAAGAGTGCCCATGTGGAATGATTTTGAAATGCTCAATGAAAACACTGTTCAGTGCAAAATATGTGCTGCCAAATATGCATACCGCACCCTTGCATCTATGGTGTCAACCCACCTAAGAACCAAACATCCGAGGCCAAAGGATCACAGCAAACAAGCAACCGACTTTGTAGGGAGACCTCGTCAGTGTGACAGCTGTCCAACTGAAACCACAACAGATTTAATTGCTAAAATGGTATCGAAAGACATGCTCCGGGTAAGCATGGTAGAGGGCAAAGGTCTGGTGTTACTTGTATTGGCTTACGCATTTTAACAATAGCCTACTGCCAAATTCTGGGAGATAGAGAGTGCGACAACATAAACAATTTCTGGAATGTGCTGGGATCAAGATATTCATCCTTGTCAGTTGATGCAATCAGAAGCTTGACGGCTCCAGCCAACAGTGTTGAAGTCCAGTGCTCCTTCCCCCATTACGGTAACAACAGGGACAACAGGCGCTCATCAAACTCTCAAACCTCTCAATGTACTACATATTGTACCAAAACACCCGGACTTACTGATCAGTAATCTGCAGCAGCCCGTTTTTCTCTTCAGAGAAGAGATGAACATTTGAAACATTTAAAAATGTAAGAACTCCCACAGACCCCCCCCCAGTTGTACTTCTTGGTATGCCCCTAAGCAGTATCCTACACCAAATGGTTAAAAAAAACAATTAGTCAGTAATCGCCCTTTTCAGACAGCAACTAGTCAGTAATGCGTGTCACGCACATCCCTACACCAAATTAACTTGTTCACAGATGTTATGCATCCAGAGGTTGTACATTACCTAATTACCGGATATTTATGCATAGAATTGTAAATAAATGCTATAAAACTATGTTCATATGTACAGCCTCTGGCAACATCACTGAAGAGCCATTGGAGTTTCTTGAAGTGTATTTCCTTGCTTTCGACCATGAGTCCCCCAATGTCTTGTACATGTCTCCATGTAAAAGCATTCAGCAATTAGGCAGCTAAATCTAACAGCATTTTATCACTAAATCTTGTTCACCCCAGTGCTCGCCCAACATCCAGCTTTTATCTGACCAGCGTGCTTGTTTTGCTCATATGTTCAGTCAAAACTGACAAGTGTACAACTTGAAATCAGCTCAAAAATTTATAAAAGATTTTTTTCTGGCGGCTAAACACTAAAAGTATATTTTGTGTGCATTTTTTATTTAAGATACAATAAAAAGTGAGTCATGTCAATCTGTCCATTTCCCAGCTAAGTGTAACCTACACTCAGATTCATACAAAATCAGGGCAGGGCCTACGAATCAATACAGGAATCTGATCTCAAAACGGTATTGAACGCCGTGGTCAATACACCTCCATTGTCAGAATGTAGAATGCATTTTTTTTTTTTCCTTTTCAAAAAAACTATTTTCTCCATGAAAAACGCAGAATCCTGCATCAGTACACGATTCTCATCACTGCAGTGAATATTACCAGAATATTACCTGTGAGAAAGCGCCTCCTTCTCTCTTTCCACAGGGATTTAAATCTCGGACCCATCAGTCAGTGAGACTGAATGTATCATCTAATGGAGTGCGCTCCATTTAACAGTTGGGCTCAAGGTGACCATGTAAGTCGGTCACACGTTCAGCAACTTGGAGACGTTTCCCATTGACCAGACAGTGAAAAGGAGGTAAAAAAAAAAAAAACCTCTCTTGAAGGAAATGCTTTACAAGCCATTACTGTCATTTTCTTGTAAATGTTTCCCCTCCTCGTTTTGCCTAGTGATCTGACAAAGTCAGTATGCTCTCCAGATGCTGATTAGAGAAATGCTCTTTAAATGGACACTTCCATCAGTGCCCTGGTGCATTTCTTTCACCTGATTGAGCTGTGCTTGTCATGGTGGGTCTTAAGAAATACACTTCACTAAAATGATCCCTTCCACCAATATCTCTCTCCCTCTCACTCCAGAATCGCTTCCCTATGCAAGGTCTTGCAGTCATGGTAACATGCAAAAGAAGCCCTGGACTCCAGTGCTGCACAGGGCTCCATTTAAACAACTGCACCACAGCCTTTGCTGTGGATGTCTGCCATTTTGTGCCCTAGTACCCTCAGTACCCTAACTAAAATAACTACATGAACAGCCACTTGTGCCCTCCCTGATGAACTGTAAGGCCGTGGTAAAAAAAGGTGTTCTGTTGTTGTTTGTTGTTGGTGCTGTTGTCGTTGGTATTGCAGTTGTCTGTTTGTTTGTCTGACGATTGCTGTATGGCACAAGATGAATTTCCGAAAGGACTAAAAAAATCAATCTAAAAGTTGCCCCTCTCTGCTCATAGGAATATTTCTCTGGAGCACATTTAAGACTCCGTGTCAAAGTGGTCCTGTTTGACAGCGTTTTACCCAAGACATTTCCTTCACTCGGATGCCGGCCTCGTGCTCTTGGCAGCGAGCATGTCTCCATTTTTTAAAACCAGCTGGCGACATAGCTATATTGAATGGCATTGATAAGTATCAGAGAAGAACTGGCACTACTTCAGTGATCAATTCAAGCACTGAGAAGTGTCAGTTAGCTATCTATGACAGTCCCGATCATATATTTTGTTTTAGGTTATAAATTATAGATTTAAACAAACACTGTCAGCACATCCCATTACCTACCCCATTTTATTTTTTTAATGAAAGAGGTTTTGGTATAAACAGTTTTACAGTAACCTGTGATTGTATGAATGGGATAAGTGCTTTTACAACACGCTTTTTGGCCTTGATGACCTCACCTTCAATTTGATCTTGGCCTTTCTGCCTTGTGCCTTGTTTACTATTCCATAGTGTGATGTTGAAGGACAGCTTCACCATGAAAGCAAAATGTAATCCTTTCACCACTGCTAAATGGATCAATGTAGACACTCCCAAAACCATCACAAATCATTTTCCCTTTCCCTGACCTATATTACAACCTCATAAAAACCTCAGGATGAATTTCTCCCTACTTTACCTTTGCCAATTGTACCAAAATACATTGACATTCATTTGTATTATATTTTAATTATGTTAACAAAAGCTCTCTCAATCTGTGTTACATTAACCTTTTAGATGGAGTGCCCAACACCATGTTGTGGGGTCCCAGGCCTGGATATGTCAGGCACGAGTCATCATACCTGCATATGGGCAGCTTTACTCTTAGCACTTTGAGGGCTCTCACATTGGATAGCTGCCATGCAGGTAAGCCCATCAAGTCACATTGTCCTTTTCGAACCCTGAGCCCCCACCCACTACCTCCACCTTCCTCTCGGTTCGGCTGGAGAAATGTCTCACCACGGGGCAGAGTCACTTTAGCCCATATGGACTGGAAGGGCAACTTGGCAAAAGCATGCAACACCAGGACGTCTGCTTCTGACCACAGCAAAAAAACCTCCCCATTTATAGAACACAGAAATAAGGTAGGCTACTCTTCTTTAACCGAGAACCCGTTTAGCTTGTTTTAACAACCAGGTCTCGCAGTTCAATTATTGGAAGGAAAGGACCAAAGAACAGACTAATTCTAATACTTCTTTTTTTTTTTTTTGGTTTTTTACGTGAATGAGCCCATACCGCTGCAGCAGCTTGCCACAAGAGCTGTTAATTTATAACCCTCCACTGGAGGCATAGTAAATATTCTTCATGAGAGAGGAGACTGTCACCACAGCACAGCACTTAATCCAAAACAACCCCATTCCTGTCAACAACTAATGCGGAGGTGTATATCACCACTGGCAGCCACACCGGGAAGCCGGGGGGACAGGCTGTGGGGTTGTCAAGCGGCAGCGAAGTGCCAGGGAAAATGGCTCTCCCTTTACGGGGGCCGGGGTCCTGTCCCACCAGCGCAGATAATGGAGCGCACCACTCACCAGGCCCGTCCATAAACCCGGAGCCGTCCGCCGCCACAAAGAGCTCCCGCGCTCAAGGTTACCGGGAACGCGGGAAAGAACTTTAGAAACGGCATTGTTATCGTTTATTTTTCTCGGAGACCCTTTCCCAGTGAGACTGACTCAACGTTCAATTTTTATACGCATCCCATACTGTGGGGGTACTTACCGAGGCAATTTGAGAGAATGAATGCTTTTAAGATTTCCAAACGTGAGATATTAGAGAGATTAGGCAGGCCCCAGGTGTGATTGGTTTAGGAAAGTCATTGATAATCATGACATACAGGCACAATGGGTGAAGCAGGACAGGACAAATGCAGCAAAAAAAAAAAAAATTTCTATGATGCTCCTCTGGCAGTAACCTAATTTCCCTCTTACCACAGAAACAGGGTTTGCTGTGAGGCACAGACTAAATGGCCAGGCTAAATGGCCATCTGGAAAAGGTTTATTTTCCCTGCATTACTAACATTTCAGTCAGTAAGGTGCCGTTATTAATCGTAATCTGCAAAGATCCCAGGGATATGGCCATTTTATGACAGAGACAGAAGGCCCACCTCTGCAGACAGCATCTCGATTCCCCTTCCACTCCAACCCCATAGCACTGCCATCTTTTAGACCAATAGAGGTTGTGGTATGTTTATAGTCTTTGGTTAGAATTTTATGGTTTTATATTTCTCTTAGTGCTCATGATGAATGTAATCCGTATTTATTTTGTTTTTGTAATTTAGGTCTTGGTTAGCATAATTCATGTGCACTAGTGCATTATGCGATGTTTCATCTTCACTCCCTGGCCTGGGTATGCTGTTAGCTAAGCCTGACACTATTGCTCATATTAATCAGGTGAATGCACTTACGTTTTTTCCTATGTTGTGAGCAACTCTGGATAAAAGCATCCACTAAAGCAATGTAACATAATGCAATGTAAAATGGCCATATCAGTCATTGGAAGGAAAATGAAAATTGGTTATTTTATGCGGTGCCAATGCACCAACTCAAAGGTCCATTTCACCGCTCCGTGCTCCTGTACTACAGGAGGAAAAGAGATGGGATCAGAAACATTCACAGTGGCTGCGATATTTTTTTTTTAAATTGTCCTCAATCTTCAAAATGTGAATCTCTAAATGGATGTAAAGGGTCATGGCTCAAATAATGGTACTTGTGTAAGATACTGACCATTAATATCAGACTTTAACAGCCCAATTTAAAAATGTAGGGTCTGGCTCCAAGTTCATATGAATTTATTTATATGAACTTAAAGTAAGACACTACATTTGTAATACAATAGAAATGTAATATATTACATTTGTTCATTTTTAACACAGAATCCTTCACTATACTGAAGCTGTTTTCCATCTCAAATGAAATTGCTGGATTCTTTATGTCAAAAAATAAGGCCACTGCAGTAATTTATTCAAGAGTATTATCTAGGACTAATTTTTATTTTTACAACACACACACACAAACACACACATAATTTAGCATATCTTGTGTGTTCTGTCTTCTCTGAAGTTATTATTTCATTCCCTTTCGTACCTCAGGAATAGAACAAAAATAAAACAAAATAAAGCGATCTATTCCACTTGGGGTTCACGTCAGCTACCCAACAGTCCCTGGTTTTATATGGCATATTAAGAAATCTGTGTATTTTACAAGCCTGTGTGTGTCATTTCCATTATGTTTGTTTTCCACTCCATCTTCTGTTGTTTTTCTCAAATGTTTCCTGATCGTCCTTCCCCAGGGATGAAGCAAAAATTTCCCCCATCAAACAGGCTATGAATTTTATGTCATCCCTCATCCCCATCCCAAAAATTCCCTCTGGAAACTGCTGTTGGTTTTGCAATATTTTATGCAGTTCTGTTAATATTTTATCAAAAGAAAAAAAAAGCCGGTGCTTGTAAAATGCAGGCTGGATCCAGGCTGGTGTTCCCAAAATGTGGGCCAGAATCCAGGTTGCCATTTCCCATAAGGTCACCCAAATCAGGGCTGGTGTTCCCAAATTGTTGGTCAAATCTAGGGTCGTGTACCCATTTACACATGAATGAAATTTCTCATTTAGTTCAGTGATTTTGAATTTTGGAAGCTGATGTGACTCCATCCATTCATAGAGTTCTAAAATAAAATGTGCTGCATTGTGTAAAAATCCTGGTTTAACGAGAGGAAATTGCGTGAAAAGAGAAGCCATTCTCTTTTTCAGGGGGAAAAAAGGTTTATGGAAAATAGCCACAGCTTTTGAGAGTAACCTGTAAAGAGTTTTGGATAATAATAACTATGGAACAACTGCTAGGACAAACAGAGCTGAAGGGTAGTGGCAGTAAAGCAATGTCACTACAAACTGGAACAGATCACCTCCATATAAAAGGCTAGAAAAGGAGGTAGAGACAAATACGAGGAATGTTGTAATGCACAAGGAAAAGAACCTGTAGGTTAGAGACACCAGAAGTTCAAAATGTACACACAGTCATCTCCATGCTCCCAGTGTGCGTATGTATGCATGCAGAAAATTCATACTAATGAAAAACAAGTGCCTATCACACATCAAATAGCTTTCTGACACCTTTCTTCCCCCATATTCACCAACCTTTACTTTTCTAGTTATTTTATAAAACTTCGGCAAATATGCAGCAAAATGTGAATATATATATATTTTTTTAATAGCTTCCACCCTGGCAGTGTCGAAGTTAACAGGCAGCTGAAGCTCCCGTCACATGTCGGGGGGGAGATTTTATCTTCCCAGCTGTGCCAGGTGCTAGAACCTCTGATAGTCACCAGTCATCAATGTGCCAGATGTCACCCTACCTCATTCAGTTGAGGTTTGACATGGGAGAGCTGGTCAGTTTCCAGCAGTGGAGCCATCAATTATATACCAACTGAACAAGGTGGCCAAGAGCATGCAGGTGCATATGAAATATTAATCAATTCGATATATAAACATTTATTCATAGGTGAATGTGGAAATTGCAGAGTACAAAAAAAAAATGAATTCACCAGGTTGAATCAAAGTTTTCCTTTGGAGATTCGCACAAATTGATGATTACTCTCTATTTCAGCCAAACAGCCAAATTCTCCATCAGTTCTATATAGCCTAGGTTAAGACATGTTTGCAGGGCTATAGCCTACAGACATGAAAATAAGACATTTCAGCAGTGGATTTGGCGGTTACACGTTTTGGTGAAGGGCACCTGGGAATACTGTTAAAAATTGTCCATGATTTAATTCAAATACAAATTTTAAACCTTATATTTTAATTTATTTTTAGTACATTTGTTTTTAATCCATTTAATTTTTTTCAATAACCTAGTCCTGCTGCGAACCATTTGTTTTGAATAGCTTGTGTTTAACATTTTTGAACCAGGTGATATATAACTGCACTTCTTATGTCTGTAGGCTACTTCCCACACTTTAAAAAACAGACATAGTGCAACGCTATATAAACGCTACCTCCACACCAAATGCAGTATGTGACGATGTGAGGTAAGTAGAGCAGATACGAATCAGAAAAGGAGAAGAGAGAGAGAAAGGAGGCACAAAGGAAAAGAAAGAAATCCCCATGCAGCCACCCCCTGAGTGGCCAGCTTTGTCGGGTCCGGACAAAGAGGAGTCATTTTGTTCCCAGGCCAACCCCAGCCCATCCCAGCAAGAACACAGTCATGAAATACAATAGATGCCAAATATGACTGCATTTGTCCCAAATAAAAAAATGGATAAAGAAAAAAAAAAAGGAACTCCTTCAACTATTCCTCCCTTAATAAGTTTGTTCTTGTTTTTCAGCTTAACAGCACATTAAATGATACTTTGTATAGAACTACTGAATGTACAGTACATTAATATAATGTTTATATATAATGTTTTAATTTATAATACAATTATGTGTATATTGTATAAATTAAATGTTTGAGTATGTAATGTAGTGTCACATATATAGTTTTGAGAATATACACATGAGAAACTGTACGAGTTTGATATAAATCTCAAGTATTAAAACTAATTTTTGCACGTACCTATAATAATATCCCCGGTACAGGAAAAGTCATAATGCAATTAAATCCACAGTGTAAAGATATAATAAGCAATTCATGACATTTGTTCAGTGCTTTCAGTCCGCCGTGTGCAGCGCACGGAGCAGCAGCTTCAGCTCAGCTTAGCGGACGTCGACGCCGCAGCAAAGCTCCTTCCCTGGCCGTGTAGACTTCGCTATCAGAGCGGTGCAGCGCGCGCGGGCCGCGGCGTAGGTTTCGGCGGGGCCCGCGTGCTGAATGGGTTCGTCCGCGGCCGCGATGCCCCACAGCCGTCTCCTCGAGCCGGTTATAATGGCCGCTGTCACGGAGGGGTTATCACCGTCAGGCTCCTTTTAATTGCCGCTCCATAATGGGACGGGGGAGCGGAGCCGCGAAACACCCGGCAGGCACAATCGGGCACGCGTAACGATGACAAGTGGACGTCTCTCCGCTCGCGCTCCTTAACAGCCGGCCCCGCGCGCCAATTCGGGATCACATAAAGGGGTCGGGAGCCGCTAAACGAATCGTGCAACCACACGCGCGCAGACCCCCCCCCACCCCACCCCCACCCCCGCCATTGTGCCGCTAAAGACAGAGCCATTATTAATGCGCGAGATCACTGACACCGCTGGGGCGAGTTTTAACAGTTACTGCATGTTAGGCTTCACAGTTTAGGCACGTGTGTGTGTGTGTGTGTGTACTGTTTCCAATTTCCAAGCTTTGGTTGGGAGGGAATGGCTGTCCCTTTTGGGTCAAAGCTAAAATAAACAGAAAAGGTTTGTTTGTGGGGATACTGAGTTTGGATAAATTCCTTCTGTTACCCTGCACTTTTCCAAATATATTCCTACAGAACTCTCTGTCCACGAGTCAGAAACCACAGCACTGTTAGAAATGGAGTGATCTAACGATGACTTCCCCTCCCATGAATCATCTGAGCCATGGACACGCGAGAAGAAATGCTACTCGAAAGGAAAGCCAGACGATTTATCAAGTGTCAGACAGCAGTTTCAGCAACACAGCTTCCATTAAAAGGTGATAATAAATAAAACTCATCCAACTTCTGACAAAAATTAGTTTTTTTTTTGCCATTTTCTCCATCGCCCCTCATTAGGTATTTGTAAGTGATGGTACATTTCCCTCTGTCAATATTATGGTAATTTAAGTTACTAGTTTAAAATTTCTATTTTATTTTGTAATTCACTAGTTTTACTGAAGTCAAAATGGACAGATTGGGCACGCAATGTGTCAACAGTTATGTTAAACAGCACTGCAGTAAGTCTTGTTGCCTCTTTGACAACAATGCCAACTAAGAATATGCCGAAGAATATTTTGAATGATGCCAAGCCTTTAATCTCTTGTCTGAGGCTCAGCTATCACAGTAGGTTGTCTTATATCTTAGCTGCATATATCTTTTTGATGGTCAAATCACTGGCGAGCAAAGATGCTCACAAGGAGCTCCACTGCCACTGAATTGTAAATCTAAAGTTTGGTGATTATCATGTATGACCAGTATGTGCAAACCATGCCATTCTTTATTTATACTTTGTGTTATTGAACATATTTGAAGAGTACAGTTTCAGTATATTTTAGCCTCAGTTTATCCTTTGAAGACACCATTCCTATTTGCTATATTTGCTATATTTTTGTATATAGTAACTTGTGCAAATATAGTTTGGCACTTCTGTTGGTTTTCAATATTCAAGACAATAAAGCAAGACAATATTGCAAGCACTCACGTACATTTCCAAAAAATGATCCAGGAAACAAATAAATGCTTTCAGTAATAACTCTAATACTAGCAATTCACAGCAGGTAGGTCACAAAAATAAAACCTTATAAACTTATTGGCAATACAGTTGTCTAATTGTAACAAGGACCAAAAGGTTGGCTTTCTCCAAAATCAAACCCCTCAAGAAGCATGGAAATTCATAATCTGTTCCTTTTGAAATATACGTTCTACAATTTATTCTGATCACCCACTAGAGATGTTCAGTTTTTGTCTAATTAGGCAGCTCATTCTTAGTTATAACTCTACCAGCTATCCAGGCTTTAAGAGCACATGTAAAAATCAAAAAAAGTGGTTTGAACATCCATGTCCAGCTGTGACTCAATGGTTTTGACTTTATTCTTTGATGCCAAGTATCCTGAAAGACTCATTTTTAACAGAAGATTAACAGCAAGCACTTCTGTTTGCGTTGACATACTGCATGGAACCCACTGTGTACCTGGTCGGAAATTTTTCCTTGTGATTGCTTAGACATCTGTCAGGGGTACACTCTGAGACAATAAGAGTTGGTTGTATTTTCCCCAGGTTCCTGAAGCAAAGCAGCGAGTTTTACTAGCAATTGTAATTAGATAGACGATTTACTGGTTTCATTTACCGGTTTCATTACTTGAATATCACTGAATACGAATCCGTAGCAAGAATTTATGCATACGCTGCATATATTATAAATGAATTAATATGGAACACAGGTTTGTGGCTAATGCAATTATACAAATGATCTGAATAACCTCATAACCCTGCCCTACTTGAATTGAAACACTGCACATATGCAGTGTTAGCATTCTCTCCTGATGTTCTTCCCCTTTTCAAAACATAGAACAACATTTTTTTTTTGGGGGGGGGGGGGGGGGGGGGGTGGTTGGTGATTATCAGAGCTCTTTGTTTTAAAAACAGTCCAGAAGTTTGTTTTGTGTATAACACTTACACCTGGTGGTAAATCGTGTGTAGAGAAAGAAATAGCGGGAAGTCAGAGAGAGACCTTTGCATTTGATAGGTAGAAGCAAGGAGGTTATAGGAAAAGGAATTTGACAAAGCGATAAACCTCAGAAAGAATACAAAGGAAAACTGAGTACAGAGTTCGTGTTCGAGTGAGCTCTGGGTATTAGACAGGAACCGCTGTATTCCTGATTCCAGACCAGCAGGGCGTTACTGTCATCCAGATGAGAAATTACAAGGGCTTGTACACAAAGCTGCGAAGCCTCTTGGGTGAGAGGGGGGCAAGCTTCTCCTGCGGCTGCATAGGGACAACCTGCAGTATCGGGTGGTTGCTGCAGTGCGTCTCAAGAAGCTCAGCTTGTCCTCCAGGGCCACACAAGATTTTAGCTAAGCAGTGGGGAGCCGGGGTGGGGACACAGCAGAGCCACTGACAGTGATTGAAGCATCAATCCACAATAAAACCCTTTACAGGTAGGAACAAGAGTCATTTTCCCCAGGTTGAGCTTCAGGTGGTCGGAGGACATTCAGGTTGCAATGTCAGCCAGGCACACAGAGATTTGTGCCCCTTTCTTTCTTTCGCAATTCAAATGCTTCACTGGCGTATAGCACAAAATGGGTTAAATGAAGGGCCTGTTCCATTGCTCACAAGTGCAGTTCATGTACTTAGCCAAGTGGCTACTTTGTGTTATGCATTTCCACAGTGCAGAAGTAGGCATGAAGACAGTAGGCAAGTGTGCGGAGGATTTTCCCCTGTACATTGGGGCACTCATATTGAGAGATCAGAGAAAGGCACAAATGGCTGACTTGACAGACCTGAATATTCCGAAGAGCTGCATCAAAACAGCACTGTGCTGTGCGATTTTGACTGATATACCTCCACCAACGGTTCCCCTCCCACTTTGGCGCATGGCTAGTCAAAAAATGACCAAATGACTCCAGCGCATCAAAATCCAAAAAGAACATACCATTTTGCCAGTACGACAGCTCGCACCAGGCAATGAACCAGTCAGACAATAGACCGCAAAGTGTACAAAACAATGTTCTTCTGCCTAATGGTCCTTCTCCACGTGAAAAAAAAGTATGTCAGCAAAAATACATCTTAATTAGTCTGCTAAATACAAATGTCACAAAACAATTCATAATTCATATTTCTGTTAGAGATTTCATGACATTCCCTTGTTGGTACCACAATACAGTTTCATGTTGAATAAGATCCTTTTTTGAATAAAACTTTTTTGCTCTGTATCTGAAGGACCACCTAGAGCAAGGCCTAATTATTCATAATGTCGGCTGGCACTTTTCGTATAAATTCTCAGTATGACCTCTGGCAGCTCCTACTGTCACAGAATTTAGTACGAACAGTCCGTACGTTCCATGATATACGACTAGAACTGCACTGCTCCAAAAAGGACCCAGTTAGATATTCAGCTGCATTACCAGTTTAACCCCAACCATCCCAACCATAAACCCATCTGCAAACTAACCCAACATCTCATATAAATTACACAAGGTATATAAGCATGAACTGCTGGTAAGAGCATACTGCTAGAGATCTAATTCTTGTTCATTCTGTTACACTGCCTTTAATTGTGTGTGTTCCTGTGTGTGTGTGTCCATGTGCATGTGAGTGTGTGTGTGTGTGTGTGTGTGCGTATGTGTCCATGTGCGCGCGCGCGTGTGTGTGTCCGTGTGTGTGTGTGTGTGTGTGAGTGTGTGTGAGTGTGTGTGTGTGCATGCGCGCAGGTGCATGTGTGTGGGTAGGAGGAAGAAATAACTTTTCAAACTGTCAGGTCAGCAGTTTCAGTTTGTTCCGCTTATCGGTTTCCACTTTCTAAATATGTCCATGAGCTTCTGGGAAATCCACTGTTGTCCTGTTTGTGAATTTCACATCAAACAGCAGTTGCTCATCCAATATAGACAGGAGCAGACGCCTGGATTGGCTCTTCCCGGAGTTACAGTCTGTGGCCATGATTTGTACAGCTGTACTTCTTATTATAGACCTTGAACCGCATTGCCATTTTCACACAGCTCACAACTAATTCTGTTCTTGTCTTGGGTTGGGGGGGAGGGGGGGGGAGAGTTATATTTCACAATCCAGGCTTACACATTTACAACAGAACTTGACTACCCTGACTCTAGCCTGTTGAAAAAGGTTGTGTGGGTGCAAATTCTAAACAAGAACCAATTTATTCCTCAACAATGCAGACCCAGGAGCAATAATATAGGAATTCGGGCATTGGCGTCATCACTTTCCGCAGAGTTACCAGAGAGGAGCTCTCCATCAATCATGGAGTATGTTGGTAGCAACCAATCGAACAAGGCTGATAGCGATTGGTGGACCCTCCCCGCCACGTGACAGGACGAGAACGATAAGGTCGTGACATCGCTGCTTGTTGCTGCAGCATTTGAGTGGGCAGGTTGGCAGCTTCTCGTCGGGAGGGTTGACATTGAGTGAAAAATACACTCAGCCGCTACCTCACCACCCGACCAGCAGCCCCTATTCTACAACGCTTACCATCTAATCACTTATCACCATTGTTGTCCCTGATTGGTGGAGCTCCTCTCTAGTTTCTGACGCCAACGTCCTTCCCCTGGTTTATTATCCCAGGAACAGGCTGTTCTCATTGCATCCTGGCCAACAGGCGTAATGATCCTGGACTGTAGTGTGTTGTGTAACGCCAGGTCCTGGAATTGCGGTGGGGAGAGAAGAAGCCTTGGTTTTGAAGTGCAGCCGTTTTTGCCAGAGGGAAGGTTGAAAGCTGTAGCCCATTCTTGACAAGGAAACCAAGACCACCTTTGATCGACATTTAGCTATTAGACCAAATTAAATGGAAAGTAAAGTATGACACTGAAAATGAACATTACTAATTTACTGGACAGACATCGTACAATAGTAGAATGTGAGGTTTTGAATGAAGAGAGCTGAAAATGAAGCTCCACTCTTCATCAGGCCCCAGTCTAGACCTATATCAGTCCTGGTTTCGAAGAGGCCTCTGCTTAGCCTACAAAGCTTGGTAAACTATTTAGCCCAGTCATTAAGAATTATTTCTGCTTGGAAAAATATATATCCTAGAATCATAACATCATTAACAGGCATTGCATTTAGCTGCACAATCTGTAACCACTGACATATATAGTAATTGTAGTAATCCTGATTTTTATATTTTGTGAAATAAATGTAATGACCAATGTGGCCATATAATAAATCAATGTTGTATATTAAATAAATACCAATACATTTTTAATTATTTGAGCTGTAAACAGTCTTGTAACTACATATTGCCCAAGCAGAACAAAGGCTAGTGATCCAACTCCATTCAGAAAAGCATTACAAATGAAAACAAAACATAGAGCAATGTCCTTATGTCCTCATTATGCTGTGGTTGTGGGCATAGATCCTAAGACACAATGTGCATTTCAAGGAACTCTACACAACAGACTATGAGTCTGAGACATTACTGTCCACTTGTGTCCAGAGAAACATCCTGCCACTCACGCCCCCATGGTCGCTCATGGTGGAATGAGGTCCCCATCGCAATCAGCACAAAAAAAATCACTGCCCATCTCCCACAGCGGACTGATAATTCACTCACACCAATCCAAACTGCTCCCAGGCTTGCCCAGCACTGAATAATAATATAATTACAATAATAAACTTCATAAAGTGGTTTTCATACGCTGGGAGTAGCTTTTCATGCAGTGTGACAAGCTGCATAATTTGTAGAAAATGTGGCTACAGAGAGCGGTAAATGTGTGCAAGTGCAGGCCTTGGTTCATGGAAGGCAGTAAAAGTGAAGAAACAAGAGAGTGTAGCTACTGCTCTGAGGCCAAATCACAGGCAGACAATTTGGCATCCAGGGGCTGTCCCCCCCCCTCTGTCCCCTGGCTGAGTGAGTCTCTGCTCAATATTTTTCAGACAGCTCCAAATTGGGGTGAAAGAATATTGGGCACACACCCCCACACACACGCACATCGCAGCCCTCTCTTTCTCAGTGGCTAACTATAACTGTTCAAGGAAAACACCCTTTGGAACCTTCACTGTTGTGTTGATCTGATTAAATGAACACCCATTATCTACTTGACAAGATTTATGTGAGTGTGCACATGTTTGTGTTTAATGTGTATGACCATGTTGTTGAATGCCTGATCTACTATCCAGCTATACGTATAAAAGATGTAGGGATATTTAACATGCAGGGCCCTATTTCTTGGCAGCGGTGAGGTTGCAGCTGAGGTTGATAAAAGTAAACATCTGTTGAAAAATATGTATAGCATTTTAAATTAATGCAAAGTGCACACAAAAAACAGCACTCTCTCAGCACACACAAAGCTACGCATAGGCCTACTTGTACTAGAGAACCAGAAATGGATTATTAATCAGAAAGATAACTCTGCGAGCCAGTGTCCACATCAAGCCTGCACATAATTCAAGTAGCATTTCACTTTAAGCTCTCTTCAAAAATAACCAAAGGAATGGGGCAAAATGTACAATTCCGAGGGCACTAGATGCACATAACAGCTGATGACCATCTTTATATATTAAAAAAAGAAGATGCCATTACACCATAAACATACAGTGGCATCTGCATAAAACAGGCCTCTGGGGCAGTGAGAATTACTTAGGCCTGAGAGCTTAGCCCCCTGCTGCATCCCTTGGGCCTCTGTTGCAGCTTAACTGATTGTTAAGCCAATTATCTCACACGGCGCACATCGCTTGTCTCACATAAGTAGGAAAGGGTCAGTTATTATCATTCTAGTGGGGGTAGATCAGGTCCATCGGAGCAAGACCGAGGAGGTTAATTTCCTCCAAGAAAACGTCCCACGGCCACAGCCATACCCTGGCTTTTCAGCTGACTAAACTCTTCTCAGCAGTTCTGCCTTTGTTTCTTTTTCACATGAGATTGGAAGCTTTTGTGGAGTTTTTTTGCAGCACGTGGGCATTAATATAAATGATTTCAAGCGACTTTCCTCCCCCCCCCCCCCCTTTTCCTTTTTGCTCTTCTGCAACAGCAACACAAATAACACTGACTCCCCACCTTTGAAACAAATTGACATACAAGCTCACCTTGTGCATGTGCCGTTGAGAACACAGTACACCTTACAACACTGAGGCTAGCTCCACTGCAACCTTGCATGAGACACAAGCAGAAAGGAAGAACATGTAGCCTGAAGATATTTGCTTTTCAAATAATTTTGTGGTTCCAGCAGTTAATCTTATCTCATCCAATATCTACAGTATTGTGGGAGCCCATATGATTTTAGGTTACCACCTTCTTATTTTTCCCCAGACAGCTCTCAGGGGTTCGAGTAGCAAATACCCTCTGCATTCAAACCTGCCATCTCGGATGCCAACGTTATCTCCGGCAACAACCACAGCAGTCAATGTTAATACTCTCATAGCGGATTGCAAATGAAGGTCAGCTTTCCTGAGGCAGTAAAAACACACGCAGTTATGTGTTATGCAATTGCACCTAGCCTTGCCACATCTCACAAGGTAGTTCAAGTAGTACATTTATCAGGACACACTCTGACTAAATTCCACAGCTTTGATCGAGACTATTCTTTAAGTTACTTCTACTGTTCACAATAAATAGCTGATTAACTCACTGTTTTCCTCAAAAACTTTTTGTTTTTCAAAATGTACATTTTCAAAATGTACACCCCTATGTGTATCGGGATTTGAGTTATATTGTGACCCCCATATCTCTACACATTGTATTGTGACCCAAATGAGAGGCCCCCCACAAAGAACCAGCTACAGACCTCACTTTTCATGTACACTAAATGAAGGTGCATCAATTTGATAAATGCAAACTAATAGGCCGCTTGTGATGTTTTGTGCCGAATGATGGTTTTGCATGCTTTTCACCTGGTCTAAATGCTCACTAAATGTGATAAAGTCAGCAATACACAGAATCTCTCTCTCAATTCAATTCAAAAAGCTTCACTGGCATGGCATATTTCAGTACATGTGTTGCCAAACCTTAACAAAACACATTACAATGTGTCAACAATTATCAAGAAATGAACACTGAAGAAATATGAACTAAAGATTCTTAGATGAAGAATAAATATTAATAAAACAACGAATGAAAATTCATCATAATTTATTAACTTTAAGGGTCACAACTGTCCCCCAGGCTATAGCAGGCAGCTACATACTGTTGAACTTTGGCAGCACCTTTCCTCTCACAGGAGAATTAGATTTTTAAGTGATTCAGGCAGGTTTGGTATGTTTGGGACTTGTTTTGTGAGTTTTTTGGAAAAAATGTTTTTATTTTTTCTGTATTTCCACTTTATGGGAAACATCAAGGATGTTTATTTTTCATCCAATAAAAAGTGAGCAGACATTTCTTCAGTTCATTACATTTTGTTATACATCAATGCCCGGATTAATTTGCCCTTTAAATCAATATTTGTCCGGCTTTGACAAGTCTGCACATTTGGTGATTATTGAAGTCATCAAACTATGTTTGTGAAGAAAAGGAAACATTGCATTTATTTGCAAGTGAAAGGTAAGGACAGAGGTTGACAGATATTATATACATACACATACATATATATATATATATATATACGTACACAGACCTTAGGTTCAGGCTTAACAAAATCATCTGTTTGGAACACCAAAGAGCCCAAACAATAGAAATTGTCAAAAATTGTATATATGCATGATAATCCCCAAAACTTTCTTTGCTACAATCAACATGTAATATAATAATATGGTTGAAAACGAATGTGACAAAACCACAAATTAAACAAGACATCAATATCATGTTTGGTTCATGCATGCTGATCACATTTTCCCCTGTCCACAGAAAAGAGACCAAGGTCAAAATGCCATGACTGGAACATTATCTCAAAAGACAACTTTTCTTTAAAGTGTATCTGCACTGGATTCCCAAGAAAGGCAGTGTTTGCAGAGCCTTTTTCATACCCCGCCTAATTAAATCTCCGTTTGCTCATCTGCACACTGTAGCGCAAGATAATTCAATCGTCCGCTCGGAAGATCCGCTGCCCTGCTCCTGAAGCCCACCTGGCTCAGGTTTGTTATTCCTTAGACAACACATTCAGCATAATAACAAAAGGCACAGATTCAATCGAAAACGCATCCTTTGAATTACAAAGAAAATGTCAATGGTACTTTTTTTTTTTGGTACCAAATGCAAACGATTATTTTCAATAATGTGAGTGATCACTGTACTGCAAGCAAATAATAGCACACACCAAATTTCCTGTCAACCTGCCCTGTCCATAAATATTATTTGTAACAAAAAATGCCTGTGCTGATTGCTCAACCACCATCTCACCTCCTGGCTATAAATGCAAAAGACATGCTAGCTACAGCAGCTGGAGAACTACACTAAAAAAGGCTTTGCAGAGCAGCACCAAGTAACATACTCAAGTGCACAACAGCACCGCACCACCAGGGATTTGAACATGCAACCACCGTTCCCTGGCAATTGCGCTACACTGCTTCCCTTCAGTAAATGCAGTCTCGTTCAGGTAATGAGCATGCAAATTGCTCACATGCTCTCACACGTGTGCGAGGCAAGCTTCGTTATCAGCGCTTGCTCAACACAGACACAATTACAAAAACAGAGTGCAAGCTCTTCTCTGGAGATACTTCTAATGACATCCATTCAAAATGAACATCGAGAAGGATTTAATGAAATATGAAACTCACGTAACAACCAAGGAATAGTGCTGATAATTACTTGTGACAATATAGGTTAATAACCCCCACAGTGAAACCATGCAACCTTCTAAACTGCTTTGCTGACTACAGATCAGGAAGCACCTTCAACTCCTATATGTAAGCTAAAACAAGCACTTCATCAGTCTGCTAAAAGGATTAACACACACACACACACACACACACACACACACACACACACAACACACCACACACATATATATATATATATATATATATATATATATATATATTAGTTTTTAAAAACAAACCTAAAATAGAGACAAATAACAAACCAAAGATCTTTTAATTTATACCTACAATAACACAAAAAGAATACTTTTACTTAAAAACGGGGTGTGAGGGAGGTGGAGGGGTAATTAAATTGAGTGAAATCTTATCTACCTTAGGTTTTTTTTTTAAATCCCAGGTAGCCTAATACTTTTAGCCCATAATGCAAGTAAACCAGGCACTAAAGTTGCAAGAAATATGGCAAAGAAGAATGAGTCATGTTTAGACGTGCGGGGTCAAGCAAACATTGTGGCAAAAAGGTTCCCAATGAGAAATTGCAAGAAACTTAAGATTTCCAGGTGCAGTGTTCAGTACACATTCAGAAGGTTCCAGCTGATGGGCAGTAATGTTAACAGGAAAAGGCCAGGAAGATGTATATATATATATAAATATAGGCTATGATTTACAAATACATTACTGATTATCGTGTACATGGGTGCACATACTGTATATGATGCGTGCATAATCAACATTTATAAATAAGGTTTGCAAACTTTTCCTCCTGAATCCCTGTAGTAACCCAAGCCTAACCAAAACCTAATGAGAGGAGCACTGGAGGTAGCAGGCTATGGGCTACAGGCGATTCCCTCCCCCTTACCGTCTTTCCTTCCGAAGGACGCGATTTCTGCGCACTTGGACGTCGCGGAGAGACCGGTCAAGTAGTCAGGACTCTTGGTGGTAGTTTACGTTTGTTAGTTGGCAGATGTTTGCAAAACAAAAAATAAAAGAAAAGCGCATGGATGCAGGACATTGGGAAGAAAGCTGTTCGGAACTCAGCAATAAATACAAGAGCGAAACTCTTACAATGATATAGGATAAAATGCACCACTGAGAAACAATGTCTACAACTTGCCGCCGTCGCCTTTCTAGTTATTCGCCGCAGAACCGGGTTCACTGCGTCTGCTTGTTATTTTAAATCCACCCGCCATAACCCTTCCTCTCCCTTCATTGCAGCATTTGCGCCACCTGCAAGTAAAGGAAGGAGCCGCCCGCATTTGACGTCACTATCACCCAATGTCAAAATAACGGCAGGGATACGATGAACACTTACGCTTGACTTTGACGAACATTTAAAATAAATGATTATTATGTATTTCTTCACGAATGCAGTTTGGCGAAATGTTTTCAGATTACTTTCTGACCATCCACGAACCAAGTAGTTCTTGATAAATAAAAAAGACATACACTTCAGAACCAAGTGGAATAATAAACTTCTGCTTATGCCTTCATATACCACATATATGAGGGACGCTCAAGATATTCTGTTTGCGTTTTGGAGGTCGTGCACCTTTCTTCGTACAGGTTGCTTTACTCACTTATTTTGGCCACCGATCCACAGCTGCTGTGTGGATGTCTTAGTATGGCTAAAATCATTCAGAAATATTTCCCTCAGGAGTTCAGTAACCTTGTTTGTGATGCAGGAAAAAAGTCTAGTCAGCAAGACTTTTATTCCATTTCCTGAATAAATATAATTTTGGCCAATATTCAAGCCTGCTCATATTTAGAGCATGCATGTCAACAGGACTCAACTAAATTCTGCTGCCATATTGTCATGTATCTTAATTGTTAAAACTAAGGATAAAAGTTGATTGACTCCTGATCCCAGTTATGGATTGATGTTGACTAATGTCTTGACAAGCATTTCATTGATGCATTGATATATTTACACAATGGTATATGTCCAGAATAGGAGCTCCCATTATATAAATGATCAATGCTCCAATCATATGTATACACACCACTTAAACAAACAGCCAATGGATTTTGTGTATAATTGGCATAATTAAGAGCATTGTCCCTTTCTCCATCTTACAGTAGATGAGATGACAAAAATGAGATTGTATTTACATATCGCTCTAAACAGGGAAACTTTTATCTTCACTAAGAAAAAAGAACAACATTTTTGCTTCAAGAAAAGTACAACTGACATCAAGCAAGTGTATACAAAAATGCATGTCAAAACTGTGACAAAAATATTTGCAGCTATCATCTAGAACATGAAAGTGTATTGCACTGTAAAACCTGTATAAGTATAAGCAGTTGATGTTGGATAGTCTCAGTGGTCAATGTGGGTAAGTTTAAATTATGTATTCAATCACCATTTTATTTTAAAATAAATTGCATAAGTTAAATAATGATGACAATATGATGTTTTGCAGCAACACGAAAGGCTGAACATAATGACATTACATAAAAGTCTGGAACTTTTTATTTTTACAGCCAAGATCAGTAATTGTCTGACATGAAAACCAGACACTGATAAAACTGTGAAAATAAACAAGTGTTCAGATGGGAAGAAGTGGGTAGAGCTGTCAGCTTTTGCATGTACATAAGAATCATTATAACTCATCAGAATTAAACAAAATTAACACGAGATACATTTCCTCAGGAAACCCTGCTGTTTTCAATTTGAAGACTTTTACTCATTGAGTCATTTCTATATGTTTTGTTTGAATTAAATATTATAATTATAATAACCAAGGAATATAAAGAAATCCCAAGGAAATTCCAGAGTGTGTCTTTACCTTAGAGATGTTCAGAGCAGGGACCACTGCTCACTTTAAGAAAAGTCTGGAAGGCGAAGGCATAGCAACCTCTGTTGTGCAGAGCACTTTCACTGAGAAACATGCTTGTCAGGCTGCTTTGAGTTTGCTGAATAAAGGGTGTGGGAATTGGGCTGAGGATTCAGGGGAGAATTCAGGTGACAAAAAGCAAAGTCTGAGCTTTTTTCTTGTTGATACCAAGCAGGAAAAACACAGTGTTAAAATTCAGGAGCAGCAGCTTTTTAAAACATGCACCCTTTGATGCCGCAGTCAAGATTTATTATTTACCTCCATACTGTTCTCTGGAATTCATCCAAATTCTACAGAGGAGGTGGGAGAAGGGGAGGGAGACAGAAAGGAAAAGAAAACAATAGAGACGACTGACTATATTGACAGAACTAGAATGCTAACACTCCAATTTAGAGCAAATAAATTGGCAAAATATTGTCACATGACACAGAGCGAGACACCAGAAAGTGCTTGTACTCGACACAGGTCAAACCAAAAAAGTTGGCTGCACAGAGGCGGTGTTTGAAATGTCCTTTTCAAAAATGCCCTTTAGGCATACAAACTTAGTTTCAAAAATAATTGTAGCAAAAGCTAATGGTCTACAAATGAAGTGAGAGTGGAAATAATTACCCTTTTCAAGGGCAAGTTATTAAATCACACAAATTAGAATTCGTTCAGAACACCATGGGCTATATTTTGAGGATTCAAAGGCAGCCAGAAAATGACATGCAAGCAGACTCAACTCTGAATTAATTTTGGTATCTTGAAGACACTGATGCACCTGATGCAAATGGGCACATAGCGTATCAATGCGGCTTTTCAGCATCTAATGGTGTGAAGGTGCGGCAGAGGTGTGACCATGTACTGGCCAATCAGGCTGCTTTCCACATTCCTCTTTAAATGAATGCATCATTGTGTTTATGTGGTGCACTCTCTCTGCTGATTGTAATTAGCTTCTCTCATATGTGACTGTCCATTTAATCCTAGTCTGTTCTGTGTTGTGTGGTATTTTTTCAATGGGACATTTAATTATATCCCTTTTCTTTTAGAATATGACATAAAAAGTGTTAGGAGAAAATCATTATTCCCCATCATATGGTGGAAACCATCGCTCCACAATCAGCAACATTTATTAGAATCAAGGTGTTAAAAAACAATCATAAAATTTGCTTCGTGTAGTTAAAGCGTATAAACCCTGACCCAAAATTTGTGCCTCCCCTTTACCGCCAGGCTCCGTACAGCTGCCTCCACGGTGCAGAGAAACATTTGTTCGGGACTGTGGGACGCCTTACCCTGAGATGATGAGAACTAATGCATTTCTGCTGTTCTGTAAGCAGAAAGTGCTTAGCCATGCACAATAAATAAGAAGCAATAGCAACGAAATGTTGCTGCGAGGTTTACAGCAACAGCAGGTTGCACACAGACTACGCGCTATTGCTCCCAGGGCTGCTAATAGTATGTTCAGATCCTGCCATATGGAGAAGAGTATTGTAATTATGTTGGATAATTAGTTTGGTAATGCCTTTTTATATTGCTGGGATTACACCGAGTTTCCACTGGCTGTGCATCCGGGCTTGCCAGATCTGAGGCACGAGAGTAGATAATAAAGTCAGGCATTATTGATTATTGATTGCGTGGGAGAGATGAATCGCTGTACCGTGCAAGGAAGACATTGCCCCCTTTTGCCAAAACAACAGAATAACCAAATATGTATATTAGATGATACAGTATGTGAATGTATCTATTGTCTAAAAATAAATGGGTGGTCAGAGAGGCTCTACACGAGGATATGAGTTGATGGGGGAAATCATGAACAGCAATGTGTGTGTGTGTGTGTGTGTGTGTGTATGTGTGTTGCTGCTTACCTTACGAGCAGCAGCTACAACAAAATTCCTTTCTCTGGTGGAGGGGTGGAGGAGCTGAGGGTCTGTTGTGCTGACTAGCGGGAGGTCCTGCTCATAGGGGGAAGTCATTCATAATTTTTATTGGTCATTTTCCTGAAACAAATACCGTACAGTCAGCCATTTATAACACAGGCTCCTACTTCAAGGGGGAGGAGGGGAGAAGCATCACGTGTAATTAAAAAATGTTCATTGGTATTATGTATGACCTGTGGACTCTATTTAAAATTGTTGATTTTTTATTAAGCATCGGGGGAAAGAAGGGAAAGAGTGAATGACCCTCTTCAATGCTCGTCTGCTGTCATGGTTCCTGGGAACAGAGCCAGTGTGCACTCTAAATACATTTCCTGTAAGGCTAACCTGTTCAATCTAATTCTCAGGGCACCAGCACTTCCCAATTCCCAAAATGTTATTCTGCAAGAAATAGGGCCGCTTCTCCTGTTACCCTTGGTTCTGACTTTGGTAGAAAGTTTTGGGATAGTACACACATCCTGCAGCCGGCCTCCGGTACGAGGTGCTGAGGGATTGCCGGCTGTAGTGATTGTACTGCACTGTGGCATACTTTCCCCGCTCATTATGATGATGACACTCGTCCATTCTGGGTTAGAAATCATCGTAACAGTAGTTCTAACAAAGGGGCCGGACCAGCCGTGATTAAAAGTTTAACAAAATTGAGAATTTCAAAGAGGGAATTAAGTGCAAATAAATAAAATCCCAACCAAATATGACTTGGGAGTATTTTTGCCAATGGGTATCAGTATTCATGGCGAAGCACTGTGAAGACTGCAAAATAGTTATCCATCTCTCTCTCTCTTGCTCACTCTCTGCCTCCCTCCCAACTATGACAGATGTAAAAGCCAGCAGCAGACCCTTCTTTCATACATCTTAAGGCAGCACAGCAACACATCATGAATATAATGTTCCTTGGTTCACCTGACACCACTGTGTTGAATTTGTTCAACAGTATGGGCATGAGACAAGTCAGAATCACCATGGCCAGATGGTACACGGGTCTGTTTTTTTTTTTTGCTCTGTGTGTGCGTGTGTGTGTGTGTGTGTGTGTGTGTGTGAGTGTTTCATGAACAGTACCGCGGCGCCCTGGCGTGACTGGGGTACCCTGGCAGCTGGCGGCACCGTAGGAGACGGTGAAGCGGGGCGTGCCGGCCTCTGTTTGGCACGCGGGCGCTGAGCGACGGCGCTGGGAGGGCCAGCTGTGGGCGCAGGATTAGCGAGGCGGCGCGCGCCCCAGGAGCGGCTCACAAACGCGAGGACGAGGGCTTGGCGTGCACCCTCCCAACCCCCCCTCCCCCCAAGACAAGGCTCTGCCGATCCCAAAAATCAGGACTTTATATTGAAATCAGACAATGCTGGGGGACCGGGCAAATCGCACGAGAAGCGTTCAGCCAGAGCAGTTGGCGCCTGCGTTAATGGAATTCATTCACCGGCACTGGGAGGTAAATAGTAAGATTCATTTACTTTTTCAGGAAAGACGGGGGAAAGACAACACTCATTTTTGTTGGTACTCTTTTTTTTGTGAATTTTCATATTTGCACGCTGGCTTGAACATTTTTCCCTTCTCTGGCTTGGTAAATTGCTTTTTCATGAACACCCTCAGGGTGTCCCATGTTAAAATATTCCCACCGCAATATCTGAGAAAAGGCTCTGTGCCCTTCTCTCCTGTTAAATGGCGGTATAGCTGTGAATTAGAGTGTGCCAGTGCGCTCGTATTGTAGGTATGGGTTCCGGGCTGATCCAGCCCTTAAGTACTTGCGTGGGGTATCAGAGAATTAATGTAATTATCTGCCTCTGATGCCATAAAGTCTAAACAGTACAACAAAGGAACATGAGATTTCCCACTGCGGCTACTCGTCCACGCTAATTCCTTTCTGGTCTTTGAAGCAGGGGCCTCACGCAGCCTATTCTTGGCAAATGGATAAATAGACCGATAGGTATTGTAACAGAGCAGGAATGCTGTTTCTCAAGAAGCTCGCATTCAGAGGAACTCGAAGCTATCATAGTAGCTTTAGCTTTAGTCCTTGAACACTAATGTGATCAATGTTTAATGTTTTTGTTAATTAGAACAAAGACGATGCATGAGTGAGTTTTATTTTTTAAATTTAATTAGCGCTTGGTATCAGGCCATTCTTTCAGGCACCAAGGGAAAAAGCATGCATCGACGAGGGTGTGCTTCTATAGTGTGACGGTGCATCAATACCGAGAATCCACTGAAATGGTCCCATTCCTTCCGATAGCCCATCTGGGCATCATTACCGTAAGTTACTCAGTAAATTCCCTGGATGAACTTGACCAAGATAACAATACAATACTAATACTAATTTCCTGAACTGAACTACATTGAGTACGAATTGCAGAGCATGTCATTGTTTATCAATCAGTAAGTTAAAAAAAAAAAAAGTTGCATTTATACAAAAAAAAATGCTGGCTTTGTTGAGTTACGATGTCGTAATTTTCTTATCGAAAAACTGACAGCAGGAGGAGAAAGTCAGCTCAGAGTCTGGGTTTTTCTGCGCCAGGAGTTGTTCTTTGGGGCGGCAGTTTGATCCATCTTCCTCCGTATTGATTAATTGCCAGTTTCTCTTTACCAGCTGACAGAGAGATTTCACTTTCTCTGGTCACAGCCCTGTGCCTGCTCCTGCCTTCCTTGTTAAACTCGTCTACACCTGACGCCGTTGTGATTACAGAACAAGTGAGCACTAAATTAACTTTAAAGCAACATTCCCCTGAAGGTAGACCACTCCTAACTATAGTAGATAATCCCTAACATTATTCAAGGATTACCAGTGGTGCTGCATATTTTCTGTGTGCTTGGGTCTGATGCTATGTCAGTATCCATCTAGCAGTTCCAACAATCCTGTGCAGAGGGGTTCCTTTTTAAAAGTTTCAGAGATAAACTCCAAAGCGTTATTATTACCATATTCAAAGGTAGTGTGACTGGAAAAGAAATCCAAAAGTGTGTGTCATATGGTAATTCTTCGGAAAAAGCCAGAGCAATACCTACAGCTGGCCTGTTTTTTTTTTGTTGTAATTCTCATCATTATTTATTTTTTGCCAAACCCCATTATCCAAAGAAAGCACTTGCAGGGTGTGGCGAGCGGCAGGGTCTGCCATTTTTTTAAATGTTGAAGAATTAATAGAGTTTACCCGCCTCATGTGGTTTATTGGATCTTGACTGGTTGACTGGAAGAGAAAATAAACAAAAAATAAATGAATAAATAAATCCGGCAGACATTTCTGCTTTCCAGGAAGTGCGCTGGGCCAGGGCTGACGTGCCGTACAGGGATGAAAGGCGCTCGCGCGCAGAGAGACGGACATTTACCGCAGCTCCAGTGGGTTAAGCACTTAGCTCAAGGGAGCAACAGCAGGGGCTCATCGGATACTGGGAGTGTGGGGGGGGGGAGTATTCCAAACACGCAGGCGTGCCGGCAACAGGTCTCCAACGCGCGGGCAGCACGCGCTCCCCTCCTCTGCGCCGCTTAATGTCTGCGAGTCGCTTATTAGGAGGCTTTAAGCGGGAGCAGCTGTTTTTGGTAGCAGATAATGAGAGCACTAACAAGAATAGAGAGACCAGCATAATGGGCTAGGCAACATGAAAGGGGCTAACTAACGAGGATCTGCGGAGGGCCGCGCGCGTCTCCCTCCCCTGATGAGCGGCACGGCGGCGGCGGCGGCGGCTGATTTCTGGTTCTGCGCCGCTAATGATTCCCGCTCGCGCTCTCCACAAAGGTGCTGATGACTGCATAATGCTGGTGAAGAGCGCGTGATTAGCCTTTCATTAATCCAGAAAAGGGCTGCGCGTGCATTCCATCCTCCTGTGGGTTCGAATTTAACAAGTGTTCCGGATGTTGGTTTTTTTTTTGTAAACCTCCCACAGATTTATTTATTTATTTTGTTGCATAAGCTATGGCTCTATAAAAAAATAAAAATGATAAAAATCTAATGTGAAGTTAACTAGCAGTCTTCAAGCAGAAATGTATTGCAAATTCACTAAAGGAACTGACTCTGGTATCTATATAAGACGTCTTGTTTTATTTTACAGCAAAGTGACACAGTGGAAAGTGTACCTTTAACAGTAAGTACCTGTAGCTCCAGACTTAGAGTCCAGAGTGCTCAGCCTGCTTTTCCCTCATAGACCCACCCTTTCTCATAGCTCGTGGAAGAAGCTGGAAAGGAATAAATGTCCTTTTTTTTCCACACAACGAGGTTCTCTTCTCACAAAATTAAAGACAAACATGGACAGGACATGGTATACTGCCAAAGACAAATCTGTGCCCAGAAACAATTCACAGAGAATACAACATTAATAGTTACACAAACAGTAACGTTAACCCTTATCCGCTTGGTTGCCTTTGAAAGACGTCTGTTCTCCTTGAGGTGTGACTAAGTGGACAATGTTGTTAGTAGCTTTCTACATAGAGGAGAGAGCTGGCAGACTCACGCCCATCACTAAAAGACAACGGATTGGAGGTGTGGCTTTTTAAAAAGACAGAACTTCTAATACATTTTTTTTAACACATTCATTGTGCTTCCATGGATATGGAAAAAAGTCCTTCCACAGCACGGTGATTTCCCAGGTTGAAATCAGCATTCTGTGTAAAAGTTTAATGTTGTGAGTTATGTTGGCTGTGCCTGCCAAACTGAGCCATGCACATATGTGGACGAACATACAAACACAAGCACACACACACACATACACATGCTCACATGCGCTCACAATGAAACGCACGTTTGTGTTCAGCTGGACGTTGTCTGACTTAACGCTCAACAGAGGCCTGTCCAAACAGCACATGGGGGAGGAGCTCCACCCTTACGAGTCTCCCAGCCAGACCGGTGTCACAGACGTCTGTTACAGTGACACACAAGTCCCGCCTCCAGGGGGGGAGGGGCTAGCACCGGGCCCGTAGAGGGCGCTGGCTTCCTCTCAGACAGTCACAGACTCGGTGGCCTCAGACGGTGAGCGGTAGCTGCCACACCATGAGCGTGCTCTCGCTGGACTCTCCGCCCGCTCCCGCGCCCCCGGCCGTCCCCAGCCGCCGGAACCCCCTGCCGCCGGAGATGACGGCGGCTGAGGTCACCCTGTCCCTGCGCACCCCCTCCCGCGCGGAGGGGCGGCCCCGCACCCACACCTCGGGGTCGTCGCTCAGCTCGTAGATGGACCCGTCCTCCGGGCTGTGCTCCAGGGACTCCAGCGAGGAGTCGGAGGCCTCGTCCGGCCGCGCCGTCAGCACCTTCCCCGGGAGCTGGGCGGTGGAGCGCAGCCGGTACTGCAGCAGGACCCCCTTCCCCCGCCGCTCCCGGTGCGGGGAGTCGCTGGGCTGCTGCAGGGACTCCAGGGAGGAGGAGTCCAGGCGCTCCTCCCCCCCGCTGGCCGAGTCCACCCCGTCGGTCATGGAATCCCGCTTCAGCAGCTCCGGCGACAGCACGCTGGACGTGGCCACCAGGAAGTCCACCGAACTGTTGTGAGCATTCAGCGACGTCATTCCCTTTCCTGTCAGAAACACGGAGCATGGATTTTTAGTTCCAGGTAATCAAATGTATTTATTCTACAATACTGTTATCAATGAGCTGTTATAGAATACTTCACAGATCACATCACACCTAATTTTTTTGTCCTTCCTATCAAAGAAATTGCTGTTCTGTTTCAGCTAATCAGTCAATCAATATATCTACCAACCAACCTACAATCAATAATTCATAGTTTTTCCAGGTCGTGCTGGTAACAAAGAATTTTACTTCATAGATTGCATTCCATACAAACAATTAAATTGCTTTCCGGTTGGCTAAATTGTGCAAGGCTATTTAGATTTAATCAATTCATAAATCAATAAATCGATTTTTAATACAGTTCTCCTGCATAGAAATGAATTGCTACAGTGTGCTCCACATAGCGCATAATAAAATAACCAGTTCATGAGATTCCTAAGGGAACGCAACCATATTCTATAAACGGTATAAATGTTTTGCTCAAGGGGATTAAAAAAAGAAAAAAACCCTCAAACTTTCATGAGGAACAAAGTTGAAAATTTTCCTTCAGTCGACTAGTGCCAACCAAAGATAAAACTTTTAAGAGCAAAACCACCTTATCTGTTTGGGTGGAAAATATAATTAAGTTTGAGAAGAAACCGGGTTGTAAAAGAAGCAGAAATTATGCGGTTTTATCAGGTATTAACAGCTGAAGCAGACAAAAAAGCGGAGGACAGCAGGCAGTTTAGATTTAGTTTTACTGCACCTGGAATACACATAACTACACCAAACACGCGCTCTCTCAAATACCCACCCATTAAACCGCTGTCACATTTTACATAATGTGCATTTCATAAGGGAGCTGCTGCAGGGAGCTGTGGCTTTGACATTGTGATAATACATCTTCCTGATGAAGTGCAGTGTTGCAGTTCTTTTGTGACATCACACCCGGCTCAGAAGCATTTAGGTGTTATCAGATAATTGCCCCACTGTTACGTAGGAGTTGCCCTGTGGATCTGACTGAGAGCTGAGACGCCCCGCAGTTGTAACTCAGTTTCATGCCTGAGCTGTTATTCGGGAGATGCCTTGCAATTAAATCTCAATCCCATGGTGTACATGTTACTTAGGAGAACAATTGCTGATGTCAATGATTAGTTAGCACATGCCCTGCAGCTATTTCTGGTTATTTAGGAGATGCCCTGCAGCTATTTCTGGTTATTTAGGAGATGCCCTGCAGCTATTTCTGGTTATTTAGGAGATGCCCTGCAGCTCTTGCTGGTTATTTAGGAGATGCCCTGCAGCTGACATTAGTTATTTAGGAGATTCCCTGCAGCTATTTCTGGTTATTTAGGAGATGCCCTGCAGCTCTTGCTGGTTATTTAGGAGATGCCCTGCAGCTGACATTAGTTATTTAGGAGATGCCCTGAAGCTGTCATTGGTTATTTAGGATATGCCCTGCAGCTGTTACTCATTATTTAGGAGATACCCCACAGCTGTCATTGGTTATTCAGGAGATGCCCTGCAGCTGTTTCTGGTTATTTAGGAGATTCCCTGCAGCTGTTTCTGGTTATTTAGGAGATGCTCTGTGGCTGTTTTTGGCTATTTAGAAGATGCCCTGCAGCTGTCATTGGTTATTTAGCAGATGCCCTGCAGATGTTTCTGGTTATTTAGGCGATGCCCTGCAGCTGTTTCTGGTTATTTAGGAGATGCTCTGTAGCTGTTTCTGGCTATTTAGCAGATGCCCTGCAGCTGTCAATCAGTTCCATGTCATTAATCAGGTTATGTGATTCAACTGTTACCTGTTATCTTGGGGATACCCTCCAGCTTGGGCACAGGCAGTGTGATAATGATGCCCTGGGCAGTGCCTACCCACAGCAGCCCCTGGCAGATGAGTAGGCTGGTGACACGTACAGCCTTCTGACCTGTTGGACAGACATAGTCATTAATAGTGCTCAGACAGTCTTTACACGAAATGTTCCTATATTTAACCACACCTGTATTATCCACCTCCTCCCCTCAACCTAATTCCTACATTCGAAAACTCCATCCTTTAAACCACCTTTCTCGTCACCTGCTGTTTGGTGCGTGCGTGTGTACAGTATACACGTGCGCATATATAGGCGTATGTGTGTGCACGCGCGTATATGTGTGTGCATATGCATGCATGTGTATGTGTGTGTGTGTGCAATAATGCAGTTCCATCGTCCCTTCCTGCTCCTGGTGTCGTACATCTTTTGCTGATTATATCAGCAAATTCCGGCGCAATTTTCTCCCTCACAAGCCGCACGGTCACTGGAACGGCTTCGCAGCGATCAAGCCCCTGTGCGGGACCATTAGTATTCCACAGGCCCCGTGAGCTCTCCGCCCTTTCTGCAGATCAGCATCATTTAACGAAGCAATTAGCGCATGACATCATATTGTTCTCTTGTTTGTGTTTGCGTTGCACAGAGGGAGAAGCGCAATTAGTGCGCCGAAAAATATGAAAAAAAAATCCCGGCAGAAAGCGCGCTCCAGCGTAATTAAAATTCATCTCTGCGGCAGCTCTTTCACGACCACGAATGAGCAAATATCTCAGGCTTTCGCTCAGTGTCCGCAGCGCAACGCCCTCATTCAGTTCTGACAACGGCACACAATGTTCTGCGGCACGGGCAGTCATATGCAAATCCACCTGGCTCTCCTGCGTAGATAGTAAACGGTGTGACCTGCCAGGTACTTTGGTGAATTAAAAATGATACAAGCCAATGTTACATAAACAAACACTGTATAAATTTTATACGTTCATATAATATGTTTACATATGTCTATGTATTTTTTAATACAATGATACATAGATAAAACTTTATTATATGCTTCAATAGTTCCTTGGCTGTTTACAGAGTCAAAAAATTCCCCTATGATGAGTAATATAAAGTCTATGGATTATGATTTTATGACCAATTCTTTACCAGAACAAAACACATAAACTTGCACGGGTCTCATTCTAGACTCTTCAGTTGGGATCTGAATTCACAAACGTAACACAACTATTTATCATTTATGTAAGATTTATTCATTCAATGTAGTTTTTTTTTCCCATTTCGCAATAATTCCCACATGAAGGGACACAGGACACCAGTAGGCATATAACATAACGGCATGTAATCAAAACTAAACTTCTTTCCTTGTGACAGATTGGCTGCGGTGTGCAGTGTGGATCTGTCACGGTGACTCAGTGGAGGAGTGAGGTGTGTGGGTAATGCTTAATGTGCAGCTCCTGCCGACGTTACAGTGGCCTGCACTGCCCTCATTGTGTTTCATCTGCGTTGCTTTTGACAAGCACTGATTTTTTTCTTTATGTTGCCAGGCTGAAAAAAAGAGGTGTATAAGAATGTATTTTGATACACTTAGTGAAAAAAGTGGGGCTTGGGAAGGAGCTGCAAGTTAGCCAAGTTTATTTGTTTCAAAATATCTCAGCACTGAAAGCTGTACTTTAACTTTTTTTTTTTTAGTTTAAGAAAAAGTTTCCTGCTTAAATTACGTACAAAGGTTAAGCCTCATAAAATGACTGCTTTTCTCTGCGGAAAACAACTCTGGGTTGCCTTTAAGGTCTTCCACGGGTAGACAGAATTGGTTTTGCTGATGAATATTTTATCAGTTAAGAATGCAGGGAGATTTGAGAACCAGATGTCTGCAACATTGATGACGGTGCAGAGGAGAGGAGAGGAGGAGAATGGAGAGGAGGAGAGGAGAGGAGGAGAGAGGAGAAGAGAGGCGAGAAACACATAAACAACCCGGGCTGAAAACTGAAGAGGAAATGAAAGCGTTTCCATGGCAACCCTTTCTAATAAACCCCAGGCAGAGAAGCGTTGTCTGCGAAGTGTTCCTGCAACTCCTTGGAGATTTGTTTTGTTTTTTTCCTTCCTTTCTTTTATTAATTCCTGCCCATAAACCTGTATCTTCATTACCACTTCTTTTTGGTCTTAAAATCCATACTTGCGCAAGTCAGTCCCTGGTGCAGCGAGCATCCAGGCCCGTGCCAGTGGGAAAGCCAAGCAGTCGAAACTTGAAACAAAGGCTGGCCATAATTGGCACCCTGCCGTCTCCCTCTTTGTACAGAGAGCTTTACAGCCGACTAATGAATGAATGAAGGAATTATTCGCATTTATAGTGTCTGGCACTTTCTTCCTTTTCAAGAATATCTACGGGAGCTACAGTGAATGTAAGACGTGTGTGTGTGTGTGCATGTGCGTGTGTGTGTGTGCATGTGTGTGCGTGTGTGTGTGCACGTGCATGTATAGGAAGGGGTGTGGAGGGGGTAATGATGCAAATTAGTGATGCAGGGCAGTAATTGTGCATCAGAATTGTCATATGTCAGTTGTTGGGGTAGGGGTGAAAGGTTAGCATGTTGAGTGATAAAATTATTCTAAATGCTATGACATGAAACATAGTTTAAATGACAGCAATAATAGGTTTGGATATAAATATTGTTCTACTTAGACTATTCTTTTAATTGGAACAACACTGTAATATTTTTGCCTCCAACACTAACAGAATAGTTGTGTTAATTTCACTAACCATCAAAACGTCTATTTTTTATTTGTTAGGAAAAAGTAACACATATTGGAAACTACCAATGCGCTAGAGGTGCGGTAGAACTGAATCCAGATGCTAGGGTTTTTTTTGTTGTTGTTGTTGTTGTTAATCTTTAATTTGTTCGTAATTATTGTCCACCATCAGGATTCAGTGCACGAGAGAACAAATGAAGTTCCCAGTGCTTGGAGTAGTTCCCAGAGTCGCAGAGTTCACGACGGACACCTGCCTGGGTCTAGGAAGGTTGAGCGCGTGGAGATGTTGATCTCCTGAAGGTGCTCCAGCGTTTCCGTGTGGAACAGCCGAATGGACGAGCCCTCCGAGAACGCCATCCAAACCCCGCCCCCGGCTCGTACCATGTGGGCCACACTCACCGCGGGATCCTGATGCGCCTCAAAACTCTGAGAGAGGGAGGGTGAGAGGGAGAGAGAGAAAGAAAGAAAGGAAGAAATGTGTGATGCATGGCCTCACTTCTGTTTTATTGAAATAATGGCAAGGGTACAAAAACAATGGAACAGCAATGGTTTCTTTGGATTGATACTGCAGTCATTATTTTCCACAATTACACAATCTATCCATTCAGTAATCTTTGAAGACTCATAATTGCTTCTGTGAGGAACATAATGGTCACTCTTGATGAGACTCATTAAAATTGATGCTATTATCCTAATTTCACATAGTCACCCACTGAATCACAGCCAAGATTATGCGCCACATTCATATTAATACCAATTCATTATGACAGGAGCAGGTTTGAGAAGCAGGAGAACCAATCAGGTGCAGTATCACAGCAGCGTGAGAATTAAGCAGGGAAAGAGAATCAATATATGCCGTACAGCCAAGGCAGCAGCACTACAGGAAGTTTAAGGGTTAATGCATCATGAATCAACGGCATGAATTCAATCAAATGTATTGCATAACATTGCACTTGGACTTATAGGGCAGTGCTAGCTGTTTTGCTCGCAGACGCATTTCACTCTGCTAACAATAATGCAGATGATTATTGTAATTTCCATCCTGTGATGACAGTACATGAAGCTTGTTTTTTTTCTTTTCTTCTGTAACTCTCCTCAAGGTCTCCATGGCTCATTTTTGTTTCTATGGCGCTTAAGAGTTTTTGTTTATTTAAATGGGGAAGTTGTATCGTACACTGGTCTGCCTGAGCCAATTTCTATGTAGTTTTTTTCTATTAATTACTCTAAATTCTAAAGCAGAAACTGTAAAAACTAAAAAAAATTAAATGAATGGCAAACATGTTATAAAGTTTCTGCACTGGATGATTAAGTGAACCATACGTCTGGTATCCAGCAGTCATTCTCTGGCAGCTTGTTAATATCATTCCAGAGCCTTAACTGGCTCTCCACATGAACTGACTCCGCTGGCTGACTGGCTGATGTCGCCTGGCTGACATCACGGCTTAGAGCACACTGACGTGAAACAGGCAGCACCCCTGATTCTCCCTGGAGTGGGTCCCAACACATCCACGTTTCATATCCTGCAGTAAACTGTGTGACCTCATCGCTGGGCTGGACAGCACCCCAATCCAGAAAGGGTGTCCGATTCCAATTAGCGACGCTAATTAGCAGAGCAACCATTCTTATGACGGCTGCAATCTAATTAGAAAATTCCTCACCTTTTTTTTTCTCCAGGAAATGTTTCGAGCGCACTTTTAAAAAGGATCTGGCAGGCAGGAGGAGAGGCAGCCCACACTGCTCTTGGGTCAGTACAGAGCGAGAGAGCCTCTTGTAGGCAGTTCAAAAGCTCACATTCCTCCTTTGTTTTTGATCGATTAGGCAAAGAGGACGTGGAGCGGGCAAGCAAGACCTTCACAGCTAACTACAATCACAGTGCACTAGAAGGATCAGCACCTGCTTCCCACACCTCTACCACAGGGACTCCTTGCTTTGTTTGGGGGTGATCAGATCTTTTTTTTCAATCCGTCTGTCTATTAACTTTGTTCCTCTTCACAGCAAGTTTCACTCTTAAGGCAACGCTACTACAGTATACAGAGGATTCATATAATAAAAAGCCCTCCAAAAAGAATGGTTATTGTCAATATTTTACTCGTGAGGGGCACAGCACGACACAGTCGACTTGGACTGGATCTGGAATTGGCAGACAGCCCATCCAACCTTTTACAAAAGTCTGCTGAAAAAATTTGAAACATTGCCCGCACTCTCCAAAAAAACTAGAATAGAGATTCTGCATCACCTGCATCATGCCGCCCCTCGTCCACCCCACCCCCGGTCACCACACAATAATGGGGGAAGGACTCAGGAGCAACAGAAAACAACATATTTACGGGAGAATAAATGGTTTGTTAGCCCTGCAGTACATCAGAGAGCCTACAGTATTCAGTCATGTTCCTGTGATTGGTGGGCTGGGATGTGGGGTTGCGGATGTGTGGGGGGAGGGATCGGATGTCTCCGCTGATAGCAGTTCGCGGATGACATTGTGGCCTGATTTGGCTTTGAAGTAGAAGAGTTAGACGCCTAGTGCACGCGTGCTGGCTGGTTTTTTTTTTTTTTGGCCTTGTTCGGCATGCAAGGAGGAGCACGCGCTGCGTGTCTCGGAGTTTAAGTTGAAGAACAAACTAATCAACAAAGCAGCAAAAAAAAAAAAAAAGAACTTGGGAAGCCGGACTCTGCGAGGTGGGAGGTTGCTGCTGAGTAGCATGATCTGCCTAGCAGGCAGAGTCGATAGCGAGTAGCTCCGGCTGATGTGTATTGATCGAGGTCAGAGATCCGCGTTTCCAGAGGATGCGGCATTCTTCCCCGGGCCCCTCCGTTCACCCAAAAACACAGCCAAGCTCTTGACACCTCCAGCCCGCTCCGAGTCACATCGGCCGCCGCGTAAATACCTGTCAAACCACCTGTTCACGCGGAGTGAAATAGAACCCCGTCGGGCGGGTGTGGAGAAGCGAGGCTTTTCGGCTGGCCGTTGCCGTGGCAACGAATCCAAGAGAAACAAAAACGCGAGCGCCGCTAATGTGCGGCGACCTCATCACTCGCATCGGTGACTCTAAATGCTAACTTTCGGCTTGTTGCTTTTGTGTACTGTCAGGGAAATCATAGCTTCTGTTCCTTTGCCCGCTTGCCTGTCCTTGTAAAAGACTGGTTTGCTGCATGAGGGATGAGCTCACTCACGAATATGGCAGGATGTTGATGCGGTCTGCGCTACACAGGAGCTGTGTGTTTATGGGGGAGGAAGTAAACATGACTTCTTCCATTTGTTTGAACATCTCTCCCTCAAGGGGGGGCGGTCACGTGTACGAACGCCCTGTGCTGATAGGTTCGGCGCTGTCGTCCGGCTCTGAGGTCAGTGGGGAATAGATGAGGAACACCCTCCGCAATCACCGAAATCAAGCCAATCTCACGACGCGTCAAGAGGTTTTCATTTTTCCCCACAGAACACAAAGAATAACTGCTGGAACCTCAGCCTGTGGATCGATACCTGTGGGCACGGAGAGCCAAAGGTCTCGTTAAGCACCTGTGGGGCCATCAGGGTATACTGAGCACTTTGGCCTGAGCACAAAAACCAGCAATCTAGGCATCCAATCAAGCATCAGAGCAAAATAACCAGGACTATTTCTATTGGCTGTTTTCTATTGCACAGTCAAGCATGCCTGAGATTCAAGGTGATAGAAAAATCAAAAAACGATAAATCATTTGCAATTATTAACCCAAGAGACCCCATTGATTTTTCCTTGTCAGAGTTTTTCTCTCTACAGAAGGACTTCAGTCATCCTGGCTACAGCAGAAATCAGCACACATGGACCTGGGGGGGGGGGTTGATGGGGGGGCAGCAGGACTGAGTTTGGAAAGCACTGTTCTCCTGTAGCAGAGACTTAGCTTCTCTTACCCCCACGTTGCCGCGGCGATCGGGTCGCAGAGCACGCTGCTTTTGGGTCCGGGCGGGGCGCTTACCTGCGTCAGGAGGCTGGAGCCTTCGATCACGGTGACCCGGTTGGCCCAGCTGGCCCAGACGCAGTCCTCCAGCGCCAGCAGCGTGCGGACGGGCTGAGAGCCCACCTCCACCCGCTGGCACGACGCGGGGTCCCAGAGCTCCGCTGCGAACAGAGCAAAGGCAAACACAGCAGTCGCTTCACAGCGCAGCACAGAGGCAGCTCGATGCAGGGGGGGGGGGGGGGGCATTCTTAGAAAGTGTATTTATTTTTCATTTTATTTCTGACTTTCCGCAATCCGTTTTTAAATCCTAAAACATTCAAGACGCAATTTAGAAGGGCGCCGCCGCCCGCTCTTCGAATTATTGACATGAAACTCCGACTGAAATCTCGAAACCCCTCAAAATAATATGCACTTGAATATGAACCCTCAGGAAACAAGTAGACAAAGGAAGAAAAAAACATCCTGTACCCGAGTGATTTATTAACACTTCCAAGGTACAGCACGTCCAAATCAAAATACATTCCCTGGGTTTTAATGAAAAAAGTTTTCTCAGGCAATTATTATAATAATAATTGTTTTGATTTTTTCCAGAAGAAGTTTAACATATTTTGATTGTGTGTCAGAAAGTGACAGCTGACCCTTTTCCCTCATTTACAGGACACACACTGCGGCAGCCGTGTACGGTGTTGAGACGCATTGCACAAACTTTCTCCTGCACGGCATGCTAATGAATGAACATCAGAGAGCAAGGTGCTCTCAGCCCCCTTAATTAACATTTTGGAGTTGTTTACTTGCGCTGTTAATAGCATCACAACGCCCTGTGTGATTTACATGTGTGCATTTTATATTTCTGCAACACCACCCACCATGTCCTGTGTAATTTGGGTTTCTCGTCTGTAGTCTTAAATGTGTAATAAGAATTCTTTTAGACAATATCAGGAGCTGCTGCATTATATAGACACTAATATACAATATATTCATATGGGGTTTGATTCAGAAATATTTCGCTGGCATTGTATTCCATCACTGTTAAAATTACTTGTTCTTTTTAAAAATGACTTTAGGTTTTTCTCTTCCTATAATTATTGTTCACATTAATTTCTTGTCAGTGGCGTAAGACTTATTCAGATAGATCGAGCTTTAGTTAATCTGAACATAAATCACTAGGAAGGAACACAAACTGGCTGAAAGAGCCTTGTTTCTTGATCGCCTTAATGTTTTGTTCCTTGATCTTTTTTCCCCATTTCATTTCTTTTTTCAATTACATGAAAAATAAATATTTAATATGCAAGGCGAGCACACACAACACAAAATCCGTTATGCGCCAGCAGAAATACACTTGCTGAGAAAGGGATTGCTTCATTGACACAGCAAGATAAGAGGTAATCTAGGTACAGTAATGAAACTATATTATTGTGCAGACTAACTGTATTGCAGGGAGGCTTCAGACACCTACATTACAGGCCCAGGCTATCCTTCATGCCTGACTGAACATAGCAGAGATATGAATTACAATGCCACTCTGCTTCTATCGCATTTTCAGTCTTTTAAGGGAAATATGAGATCTTTCAAATGCAAACCAATTTTATTAAACCGTAATTTCAATATTTTATATATAATATATCACAGAGCAGAAAGTCTAATGTCAGAACAGCATGGTAATGCGACAAGGAAATGTATAAACACTGCTTCTGATCGGACAAACTCACTTGCGGGATTTGGATTTATCACAGTGTAATACATTTGCATGAATAGATTTAGTTGATGTTCACCACCAGAGCAAATTACAGATTCAGGAATATAATAAGGCCAGACGAATAACAGCATAGATCACAGAAGAAGAACACAACTGAAAGACTGCATCACACTAGGATGCAATGTTACATTAAGCGTATTTATCGAAACAAGACCCATAATGAAGAAGAGTATCTAAAACAAACCAGATATAAGAGAACGGTGACTGAACTGGCTGGTGTTCAATAAACTTCTAATGGTCCTGTGTGATATTCTGTCCTCGCTATTCGTTTGCCACAAAACTAATGTATGGCTCAGTCTGGAGCAAGGAAAAATGTACCCATATATACAGTGCATACAGCATAAGACAAAGTTTAAATTAAAATTTGCCCTTCAGGGAAATCGTGTTTGCAAGATGGCGCACTTACACATCCTATAATAGCTTAATACTGCTTCTGATTTGAATTTGAGTTAAGATCAGACGGTTGCATGATGGAACTTCAGAGTTCAGAGATAAAGGCTTGGAATGACGGCAGGGCATACGCCCTGCCCCTTAAGGAACTGGGCCACAGTAATTACTGCTGTCCGGATCCAGTGGCTGAAGAGCGTGACCGGCGCCTCACCTCCATCCTTACGGCAGTACACCAGCACTGCTCCATCGCTCAGCCCGGCGAACAGGAAGTTGGCGGAATGTTTCAGACACAGGACGGCGCACCCCGCGGGGTTCCGGAAGGTCAGCAAGCACTGGGCGGCAGTGTCCACGCTGCCGTAAACGAGGATGCTGGGAAAGAGGAGCACAACCGAGAGACGTGGGGGGGCCCGTCAAATATGAACTCACGCTTCTGGATACAAACTGCACACAAAGTGACAAAAAGGGTTTCCTTCCTTCAAAGCGAAGCCTAACTTGTATCTCAAAACGTTCCTTAAGGGATGTTCTTTCTGTATTCAACCATATCGGTCCACTCAATTGTTCCTTGTTTGCTTGAGCCCCTTTTCCTGTTTTATAGCACCTGATGCCGTACGTTTAGAGGAAGCAGAGAATGTGAATTGCAAATCGTAAAGAGTAGGATGCATATTCCATCTCTCTGTGAATTTAAAAGAACCAAGAGAACCACGGCACAACTTTCCCTTCATAGCAGGGCGAAGGAATCTGAAAAATTGGAATGCAAACCAAGGTAAAGTGGATTTGATCTATCAAGGCCGACAGGATGAAATATTAACTTTGATTACGTTTCACTCAGATTTGCAGAGTCACATTCTCTTTGCCCGAGGGCCTTCGGGGGCTGGCTGTGAATTGGAAATGTATTTCATGTGAGCTGAGCTGAGGAAACTCAAAGCCATTCCTCTTATTCCTTTCATCCAAATTTCCACCACATTCGCGGTTTCCTAATGCAGACATTATTGACGAAAATTGACAAAAAAATATGCAGGCTGTTTATCTCATATCCTGTCCAAAAAGGTCACATGCACTGATTCGTTTCACTCAATGCACTGTGGTTAAACTGCAGGGAGGTGGGAATTATATTGGTGCGTTATTGCTATTATTGGATTATAGGCCTGATTCGAGTTGTTAGGTGGTACAGGGCAACCATGTGAATGAGGGCACTTGCCCTTTAAGAGTAAATGTGGGCTTTAGAGCAGAAGAGCTAAACGTCTGTAGCTGATGCACCGGGAATATGGACATTTTGGGCTGGATACCAAGACATTCTGTACCAGACTCAAGTCCCGTGAGTTTACACAACAATGCACAAAGCGGGCCAGAACTACTTCTGTTAGCCTCTTGTTTTAGATAATGAGACATTTGTTACTGCTTTTGGTTTGACCTTTTACTCTTGTGTTCACTTGTACAATAACCATATCAAAGCAATTTCGCGACAAACATGCAGCGTGCAGCTCTGTGTAACAAATCCAAAATGGACTTTACGACTCCAGCAACTAGTGAGGCAACTAATAGAGCATTTGGCCACAGCTCAATTTTAATGTTATATATCTCTTTCCGTCTCACCTGCCATCCTTTAGCCCTACACAGATGGTGTTGCCCACCCGTGCTAGACTATCTCTCCACCCGCCATCGGCCTCTTCTGGTGGGCTGGGCTCAGACACGTACTCCAGACACAGCACAGGCGCCCCAACCTGGAAGGATTTAACAGGGCGGGGGGTGGGTCTGTTCAGGGAGAAGATGTCCACCTGCCCTTGCGTGGAATCTCCCCCGCTGGCCACCTGTGCGGACAAGGGACAAAGGTCAAAGGTCATGGTTAGCACAGGAACATTCAATCTGCTACGCTGGCCTTCCTGGAAATCACCACAGGCAAGCCTGCTGTTTGTTCATTTAACATTCACAGCCTGCTGTTTGTAGATTTGTCTCAATTTACTTTGTCAACTCATTTACTTACACTACATGGCCAAAAGTATGTGGACACCTGACATCCAACATCCACATCCAAAATCATGGGCATTAATATGGATTTGGTCCACCCTTTGCTGTTATAACAACCTCCACTCTTCTGGGAAGGCTTCATATTAAATGTTGGAGCATTGCTGCAAGGATTTGCATCCATTCAGCCAGAAGAGCATCAGTGAGGTCGAGCACTGAAATCCATTTCTATATGGACCTCGCTGTGTGCCTAAGGATATTGACATGCCTTCCCCAAACTGTTGCCACCATGTTGGAAGCACCGAATGGTCTAGAATGTCATTGCATTAAGATTTACCTTCACTGGAAGTAAGGGGCCTAGCCCAAACCATAAAAAAACATTTACATTTACATTTTTAAGTAGTAATAGTAATAATAAATAATAAAGTCTCCCTATTGAATACCAAACTTTAAAATATCTCTAAAATTAAGAGATGACGAGTCTTAGGTTTCAAAGTACCATTTCTAACTTCAAACAGTTTTGCATATGCTCAATCGTTTTCATTGGGGAAGTGAAAATTTAAAAAAAAACATTCTAAAGGCTTGCTGTTATTTCATTTTCTGTTTATTTTTAAAGTTATGATTAAGATACGATTTATGTAATACTGAGTCATTGAGAAATGAGTCAAGCCAAACTGCTGAAGAATCAGCTTCAGATTTTCCCACCGTGCACTGCAATCTATAAAATAATTTGGGATCATTCACCAGATTGGGAACATTAATGAGTGCTTTTCAAACTAAGAATAAAAATAAGGTTTGCATTGGCTTAAATTACATAAAATAGAGAATCCAACACAATCTGCAACAAAACAATTAATCTCCAACACAATCTGGCCCTGACACAACTACCCCCTCCCCCCAAACACACACACATTCATCTACGCACACATACACACTCATACTGATTAACGCTCACATGAAAAAAATGAAATCAGACACCAGTCAATGGACCAGCAAACTGTCCGTTCCCTAAAAGATTGAAAGGTCAGAGGTCAGCTGAAAGGTCAGTGATCAGCCATGAGCTGCCCTTGTATGTGAGGCAGGTTGATGACAGGACGAGGCAGTAGCATTTGCCCCTCAGATTACATTACATAACAGGCATTTAGCAGACAATCTTATCCAGAGCGACTTACATAGCTTTTTTCATTTTACACACTGTCCGTTTATACAGTCAGATATATATACTGAAGTATTTATTAAGCGCCTTTCTTAAGGTTATAAGGTTGCTCAACAGCTGCGTCCAACCCAGGAATCGAACCTGCAACCTACAGGTTACTAGGCCCAGTTCCATAACCATTATACTACACTTGTGCCCCTGTATCATTGTATAATACCATGTATTACTCTGGCCACCAGCTCAAAAGCGTGGGCAGGGAAGGGTCACAGTAGATGAGCAGCACAAAGCAGAGCATTTAAGGTTTTACAGAGCCACATAACAGGGTCCAGCTCATGGTAAATGGTAAATGGACTGCATTTATATAGCGCTTTTATCCAAAGCGCTTTACAATTGATGCCTCTCATTCGCCAGAGCAGTTAGAGGTTAGGGGTTAGGTGTCTTGCTCAAGGACACTTCGACATACCCAGGGCGGGGTTTGAACCGGCAATCCTCCGACTGCCAGACAATCGGTCTTACCTCCTGAGCTATATCGCCCCGAGATCAGATGATGAAGAAACAATTAAGTAAAGCTAACTTAGGCTTGACTCCACTGGTACTCCTAATGCTTGCACTGTTCATCTGGAACAGGCTGGACCCTGACACAGTGCAGTCACTTTACAATACACTGTACACCAGAGCAAAAGCAAAACAAAAATGAAAAAGCTCTGTCATTAACACATTTGCAAAGACACAGTCAATATTTGTCCCTAACCCCACAGGACATATTTGGGAGATTAATCTTAACCCTCAATACAAGCTTCTCCTCACATTTCCTTACACTGAAGAGATTTCCTTTCTTTCTGAAGAGATTTATTTTATTTTATTTTATTTTACCTCACTTTACCTCTTCCCTAATTTTTTTTGTTTTCCTGTAAAACATCTTGTGCCAGTGTCTCTATAAACAGTTTTATACAAATAAAATTGATTTTAAATAAACCTTTACTCCAAATTTAATGCAACGTCTTTTTGTTCATTTTTTTTTATATATTGGCTGTGCTTGCCAAAACATTTTTTCTTTAGATGAAAAAGTACAAACTGTAGTTCTGAAGAATAAATGATGGAATTTGAATCATTAACCATTTATACCACTGGACATTCGCTGAACTTTAGGTTAAATGTTGTGCTGCAGGTCTCTACCCAGGACTCAGGACAATGTGATTCCAGAACTGGTAACTCATACTGGACAACACATTACCCACCCTGAGGCAACTCTCAGCAGCATAACTAGCACAAAAAATCACAACCTTTTTTTGTTTTTTGTAAGGTTATACAAGGTCTTTGTGTTCAGCAATACAGTAGCTATGTTTTAATGGCTTTTTCAACCACCCCCAAATCACAGCCTTCTAGCTACATTGTAAATTGGTCCAAAGCACAATCTCAAATGTGTTTTTGACCCGAAACACCACTTTAGCAATTTCAGCAACCTAAAAAAATCTTGTTAAACAATATTTGGTGAGCACTCTCATGAATTTAATAATCATCTTCAACTTGTTTTTGGCTGTTTTGAACAATTAACAATCATACAACGTCAAATAAATTAGCATCCTAATTTAGTGATTCTTGATTTTAGCTGATTTGCTTTTAATTGATTGCACCTAATCTGGTTGCCCTGTCTGTGTTCCCAACAAGTGAAATTATCTTAACTGTTATTTATTTTCCAATTTCCTCTCTTAGTTATGAAATTATTCCATACTATTCCATCTTATTGTGATTTTAAAAAAACTTTAATGTGAAACACACGGAACTAATATAATTAGAAATACATTTACAAAAACATGAACCAGCTGACTATGGGTATTCCTGACAAGAACAGATATGCTTGTTAATCACAAAAAACAGGTGAAGATTTATCCATTTAAAAAGTACACTATTCACCCTCCCCCATTTGGAGTTCCTCAGCAGCCATGGCAACTAGCCACAATGGCAACTAGCTTTCCAATGTGTTCCATCAGCCTTCCAGTGTATCCACTGTGGGACACAAACACAAGGCGAGAACAGAGGGAATGGGCTAATCTCACTGCTCATATCCATAAAAATATCAAGAGCTCCAACAGGCTCAATTCAGCCCCTCCACAGACACTCACACACACACACACACGTTCATGCACACGGGCACGCACGCACACACACACACACACGTTCATGCACACGGGCACGCGCACACACACACACACACACACACACACACACACACACGTTCATGCACACAGGCACGCACACACACACGCACACACACACACACACACACTCTATCTGACCAATTCTTCCACAGCCTCAGCACAATTGCAATATCCAGACAAACCCCAATGGGCAGGGCAACACAATGATAACTCATTTAAAGAAACCAGGGATAGCTCTGTGCTCGTTTTTCACCAGAGACACAGACATGGTTTCTTTTTCTTTTTTGTTTTGTTTTTTTTCTCCCCAGCATCTTCCCCATGAGTAAATATAGTGTCTCTGTGTTTGAGTATAGGGGAAATCACCAATCAGGACAATGTGTGGGTTGGCTCTTAGACATCCCAAGCACATTATTCTCAGAGACCTGTTGACGTAGGTTATTTTCTTCTTGTGCAGTCACATGCATCATGTAAAGAGAGATGCTTTCTGATGAACAGGAAAGCGCGATTCTGACGAACCAGCTGCGAGGGCGCCCCAGGAGAAACAGGAACTCAGAGGAGACGCGCAAACGCAGTAGTAAACTGCATTGATTCAAAAATATTTTTCGGGCATAATTAGCGAGATAAATTCAACCTCGTTTTTCCTGGTGAGGAGCCGGGGCTATAAACAGACACGGATGGGTTCACACGAGCATCTCTGTACACATCACAAGCAATCGCAGAGCCTTTATTGGACACTCACCTATCTGGTCTATCAGCAGCAGAACTAATGCGTGTGCACAGCATGTAAAACTGAAACTGAACACTATTTTATAAACAACGATAGAGTGGGGGGAATGTTTGAGAAGGCAGGGTAGGGATATACTCCTGATATATATATTCCTTGTGGGGGGGGGACGACTTTTCACAGTAGTAAGACTTACTGTTTGGTTTAAGGTAGGCAGGGTTGAAGAATATACTGTTTGTATATTTCCGTGTGTGCATGTAAAGGAACTTAAACCAGATTTGTCAACCTGATATTCGTTTAGAGGATTATGTCATGTATTAATTCTGCAAGAAAGAAGAATGGAGAAAAAAAGGTACATGCTTATAAGGACAGCAGGACTTCAACAGACTTTGCTTCCTCCTTTTGTAAATCCATCAGAATTTCTGGTGAAGTCCAGAGAATGGCACGCCTTCTTCTGCCAGAGCAATTTTCTCCACTCATCAGAAAAACCTCTCCGTAGAGCTATTTCTCTCCACCCCATGGTACATCATGCATTATAAAAGTCCATCCGCACAATGCCAGTAGGCTGTGTCAGGGAGGGCAATGAATTCCGCTCATCCCAGAATCCTTTGCGCGGGAGATCTGTCGCGTGGCCGGGAAACATACTGAACTTACCCACAGGTAGCCCTGGGGCAGGGAGGTGCTGGCAGCCGAAAAGCCAAGAAGAGCGCACTGGACCGGGTTGTGAAGAGCTGCTTCCAGCTAAACAAGGCAAAACAAAACATTCAATTAACCACTGGTACAGTCTCCCTGGAAGCATTTTCTATGGTAATGCATCCGTTGCATATGTTATAACACTGGCTTGCTGATTCTCTTTGAGATAGAGGGCCAGGTACAGTACTGTTATCTCTGTGATATATCTATCAGCCCCTGGGCACAGTGCAGATGTAATGTCACATTCTTTACATAAATCATTGAAGGTTAGTGACAAAACAGAAAGTAGGACTAGTTAAGCCTTATTATATAAGCAAATTGACTGAAAATATTATCCGTTGTAAAAAAAATAATAACTTGAAGTAAATAAAAAGCTTTTACTTTTAGACTTTTACTTTCTAACATAAAAACAGCCTAGATCATGTATTATCATGCATAACCTCACAATTATACCCTGATTAATACTGACCACAACGTCACAAGACACGCCATCACAAACTGTCACAAAACGCTGTGTTTCATTTTGACAGCCTGTATCGGCACCATCTTCTCAGAGATTATTTGCCAAAAACACAAGATGATCAACTCGGTTAGAGGCGAGTGCCACACATTTTTTTGGGGTTTATTTTTTATTTTTATTTTTTTTTGCAATGTTCCATGCTGAGGAAAAAACACGCTCCACTTGAAAAGTGCCAGGAATGCTCAGGTATTTGTGCACTAGCGATGCAACGAGAGAACCCCCTATGTGGCTTTCCACCACACAAGAGGATTCTGGTCTGCTGGTAGTTCTTTTCCCTGCATGCTCAAGCTGCAGAACCTTGATCAGCTATGGTAATTTTTTTTTTTTTAATTCAACCCCTGATTGGATCTGCACCAGTGAACAAAAGAAGAGGTTTTTCAGAAACAAGAGGAAACTATTTGAACACAAAACACTTTACCTTTCCGGTGTGTACATATGTTTTTTTTGAACAATTAAAACAATTCACATTTCCCCCCCAATTCCAGGTAAATCTGACAGCCCTAACCAATCAGATCACTCCCTTTGAGACATTCCTGTGACATCTGGGTCATCACAAGCTCGCAGTCATGCAGGTAAAATAATTGGCTCAGTCAAGGACCAAATCACAAGAGGATTAGTCTTACCCTTTCTCGCAACAGCAGGGTTTTACCATTATAAAATGATGCTTTCATGGACTTGCTATTATGTATATTGAATATGTACCCCCCCCCCCCCCCCACTGAGTCTGACACCAATTTCCTTAAATCAATATTACAGCAAATGTATGATATTGTGCTTCTGACAGCATTCCTTTTGTTATGTTTCATTTGCCGGGGCCTGGTTCAATGCCTTACGTAACACATAAGTGTTCAAAGGCGCAGTGTTAGTGCTAAAAATTCATGGCCCTTGCCTCTGTCTTCCTACTCAACGATGCCGAACTCACATTTCACCTGGAAATTGTTTGCAGCTAGCCTGGGATCAGAATAATATTGGCAGCAATCCGCCTCTGCAGCTATGCAGTCTGATACTAGTCAGTTCACTCGATCTGACCATTACACAATTAATGAAGTGGGCAGGCTTCGCATTGATTTGATTACACTTTTACATCTGTAACCAGCCGTTTTTTTTTATTTTCAGCTTGAGATTGTTTGCATTTCCTCATTCTGGTCCAAGGTAAAGGTAAAGCTAAAAGCAAAGAGACTGTGACTAATGTTCAGTGGGAAAAACCAGAGGGCTTTTTATATATGCTGTATAACAGAGACATTATTTTGACAATCCCCGTTAAATAGTGTAAGTTACCATGGTGACTTCTGAGAGAAGGATATAGCTAAATTCCTTTATTAAATACAACAACCAGAATAAGACCATTAATAGCCAATTGGTAATTAAAATTTTATATGTATAGATTTTGACATTGCATTACAAAATGTTTGACACAAATGAGAACACGCAGGCACTTTTTAAAGTATTCATTTGAACACAGGTCTATAGTATAAACAATGAACATGCTAACCCGTTAATGAATACTTAAACAACACAGCTCTCTGGATAGCTAAATCTACCCAATATGTTGCAACTATCTGTCTTACATTCACTCACATGACACAATGTGCGCACGCGTGCATGTGTGTGTGTGCGTGCATGTTTGCGAGCATGTGTTTTGTACCACCTAAGATTTTACCAATGTTCCCAGAATTAGAACAGTAGTCGCTTCAAAACAACTTATAATGTTGATATTTTCAGTGGGAGCTATGACATGAGTTTAACAGAGCTGTTCTTGTGATGAACAGGCTTGAAGTTATGCAGAGCTTGTTACCCATGATACTCAGGGACAATCACTGCCTTTGGGAACCCATGTCAGAGGAAGCAGCTTGAACGTTGAATGAATGAATCACAAGTGTCTGTGAACTCCCTGTTAAAGCACAGCTCATTCAGGCAGGAGCTGCATTCGCAAGACAGAGTACCACAAGTGGGCTATAAATGTAAAAGTAGAAACAAACCTTTCCCCCCTCCACCTACAGACCACAAATACACCTGACCCCTCTACTAGGCATTCCCTCCAGATAGAACTGTGCCGGTGCATAAAGAGACAACTTTATAGCTGCCATGCCCGCGCCAGCACCTGGAAATGGAATGTGTGAGAAGAGAATTGCCACCAACCATCACCCGCCCACCCCTAAGAAACAACAAAGCTCTCAAGGGAGATAAAGAGAGATAAGGAACAGCGAGGACTGTGGGAAACTCGGAGGCTTTAGTAAATGAGTGGAACTACAGGAGCTTACCCTCTGATACTCAGATCGCAGCGGGACCCCAAAAGGGGAGGCGCAATATGAAAAAGGAGAAATTGGGGAGCTTGGGAGGTAATAAACACAGAGGAGGGGTGACAGACTGAGGCCTTCACCTGCAGACAGGTGAACGGGACCCCTGCTTTCTTAGTCACGGTAAAAAAAGTGAGTGTCCAGCCCGTTTCCACAACCTTCCGGAGTTCCTGCCCTCAGCATCCATCCCACCGCACTGGGGTGGCAAGATGATGTTTTTGAGGGGTGGGTGTGGGGGGGGGGGTGGGGGTGAAGCATGTTGTTTGGCAGGCGGACAACTGCACACGGACAACTGCTTGGTGCTAGCGGCGGCGGAGTGTCTTTTAATGTTGCCCCTGCCCAAAGCAAGCATCAATCACAGATAATTTATTACTTTGGTCACCCAGTGCCTCCCAGCCTGCTGCGATGAATGCGTAAACACAAACACCAGCGAAAATAATAGCAGCCAGATCATTATACCAGCCCATCTGTCCAGCAAGAGAGTTTTGTTCCACCCCCTCCCCCCTACTCCCAGTCCCCATTCTTTTCTTTTTTTTTATTCCTAATTCACAAAGCAAATACCTTTATATCCTTATCCTTCCTTCTTCTCTTGAAGGATAGGTTTTATTTTTTCCTTCTCCAAATCTTCTTGCTCTCACTTGTTCAACATCGTCTCGCTCTCTCTCCTTCTCCTGCTCCCGCTCTCTCTCCCTCCCTCTTCCACGCTCTCTCTCTCCCACTCTCAAATTCACCCCATTACAGCAACAAAATACATATTCTGTAATTTCGTAATGAAACGACTGCCGTCGTTCGATGCATACAGAGGCCCTGCAGGCTTAAAGGGAACCTCGTTCCTGAGTTCACAGGTTTTGGCGGTTTTGGCGGTTTTAATGAATCGCTGGGAGACCCCTGCTCTCTCCGCTCACTGCACAATCTGCTTGCACAGGTGCTTGCGGCCCTATTCCATTACAGCTCCCCTGGGGAGTATGCAGCACTAACACGATCTCCTCAACACTGCAGGCCAAAATGGGGGCTCAAGGGTTCATTTACTTTACTTCACTGGCATTTAGCAGATGCTCTTTATCCAGAGTGACTTACTACTTAAACACAAGTTACAAAGATGTGGGGGGGGGGGGGGGTGTATAGTCCCAAGGGAAACACCAAGGGCATGGATTGCTGACTCAAATTATACCCTGTCAAACACCATATTGAGCATTAATCCAAGTTATAAAACAAGAACAAAACTACCTGAGCATTTAACAACATTAACGAACCACAGCAAAGAACCACAGACAAAAGAAGGCATAGGAAGAAGTGGTGGAGAGGGGCAGGACTTCGACTTATAATTAAATTACAGTTGCACCCTTGCCCCAACAGGCTTTTCAGTCGATCCTTAACTGCATATCTCTGCATTATGGCAAGTTGGGTTTTTCCTGCCCATGTGACCTATTGACATTAAACCTGTTATCAGTCCTTATCCTGAAGGTGTCTCTATAGGTGCTAAGCAGCGTTGCAGCATCATGCCATACCGAAGAAAATGCCGTTTTCCAAGCAGACTCAAGGCTATCCAACGGGAGTCAGTCATCATCAAGGCCAGTGCACACTCATTCACTTCCAGACAAGAGGAAAGAAACGAGGAGAGGAGAGCGTGGGAGGAGAGGTGAACATGCAGGCGATTAAATTACAGTGAGATTTGTAGAGGCTGAGAAAAACCATTCCCACAGCTGCTGGTCTCTGACTGTGGACCTCCTGGCCTGGTTTGGTGTCTTCCACTCAGAATAATTCCTGGTGAATATCAGCTTCCATAGACCATACTGGTGCATTCTGGGATATATTTTCCTAAGACCATGGCCTGCACAGTGCCACAGTATTACGCGTGCACATGCGTAACACCCACAGCAAGCTCTGTGCACTAAACGGCCGTTGTTACATTCATTCCATGAGGCTGCTATTATGACTACTCTCGTAATCATACGCAGTGTGTCACTTAGCGCCACTGCCGCAGTGCGCTACGGCTGCGATCGCCACGGATCCCGAACCTTATTGCATGTGATGATTTAAAGCGGTAAATCAAGTTAGTCTGCGATAAGAACTACATAATAACCGTACGCAGGACGGGGCTGCGAGCTCTTCCCTCAACACACAAGAACGTTTTGTCCGTAACCAAGTGATGTTGTAAGGCGATCGACCCTCGTGTAGGCAGTGTTTACGCCTCGGGCCGAATTTATGCGCAGCGACTGTGAAATGCGCATTAGGCCACGTCGCGATCGGAGCCAATCTCGCAATAGGAGCTAAAGTTGCGCGACTCAACAATGCTGCCATCGTGCTCCCGCGGTTTAAACGTGCTGACGGTCATCGCCGCAAGCTGTTTTACCACCGTCTCTGTGAATCCGCCCATCCTACTGCAATTACACCCATTCGTTTTATTAGTATCATGTATTGCTATTTTTTGGTTATGAAGTCCCTTTTTTTCCCTGGGATAACACCTTACATTGGACGCAAAGGCAGGACGGATACTGTGGCAGCATTGAACACAGCGTAATTAAATAAACAGCGGCTCCCTGCTGTCTCTCTGATCACCGGGGCTTTTAATAGCGCTGTTTTCAGCCATCAAAGCGCCGCCTGACTTTGAAGCCGCAGTAGCCAATGGCGAGAGCGCGGAGATCGGTGAAATCCGTTACACTCGTTCACTAAAGACTGACGCAGCCACTTCATTAGCATGGCCCACAGTTATAATATGCTAAGACGCCGCAACGCGCGATAACAGACAGATGGTGGGACACGGTGACGGAAGCACCGCACCACTTTAGTCCAATCAGAGCAAAGCTCCACAGAATGGTTCTGAAGCCCCCCTTTGAAGGAGGGGGTGGTGTGTAAAACCACACCCACCTTATTTTTATTTATTTATTGCGTTTAATTTACGCATGAAAAAGTACTCCCAGGGCCAGTGGTTTGATTCCAGTGAGCTTCTTTCAGGGGGGTGAAGAGCAGGTGAGAGAAGTTTTTTTTTCAGTTTGGGGAGTAGGAGAGGAGATGGGGGTGGGGATCAGAGGGGAAGACGTAGAGGCGTCCAGGTAGACGGGGGTTCTGAACAGAGATGTTCTGAGCAGCTGTGTGCTTAGCATTGGAAGGCGGTCCTGGATTAGCAGGAGAAAACAGCCTGGATTAGTTCATGAATGCGGGAGGGAGAGGGAGTAAATGGCATCGCTACGGACCGACCGAAATGACATTTGAGACCGAAAGGGCAGCGATTTTTGTTCCCCTTTCACAAGCGCGGTACAGCAAAACATATAAATGAAAATGTGGCTGGATTTTTTGTTTCCTGTTATTTGTTGTGTATAGTTTGTTGTCTTTTGCATGTTTCAGGCAATCATTTTCTACTGCCGGAAATATTGTTTATTCAGTTTTTATTTTTATTATCATTCTCCAATGTCATAAATCCCCTGAAGAATATCTACTGTAATGCACTGAGGGATAAACTGATAATTCCCCGTTAAGACAGATAACGGTTGGTTGATTGGTCCAGCAGTGTTGATGTTCTTGTAAAAAAAAAAAAAAAAAAAAAAAATTCTTGCTCTCTAAAAATAAGTGAGTGAAAGCTGGCACAAGGTTGCTGAATTTATGAGCCAGGAGAGGGCTCTTCATTGAAATTCTGTAAGCAGATGAAGAGGGATGAAAGAACAAATCCAGTGCTAATCACAATGTACAACGTACAGCTTCAGATGAATCATATTTTCACTTATTTTGCCACATTGTTAAGTGAGATTTAGGACAGAATACTGTATGCTACTCCATGCAGATGAAATGTGACACACAAAATGCTTTTAAATGGCTGATTAGCTCGCAGACATCTTTCTATTATTATTATTATTATTATTATTATTATTAATAATCTCAAACTGGCTTCACTGTAACTGTAATTTAGGTAAAGTAAAGGAGGACAGGTCAGGGCAACATCAGCAATGCATGGCTCTCACATGAATAATAATATATTTAGCAGATATTTCAAGGATGAATTATATTTGCAAACATTATGAAATTATAAAGCAGGCATCTGCCAAGGGGTACACACTGGCCATTACTATATGGTAATTCTTGCATATTTACCAAAAGAAATACAAATATACAGAAAATAAGAGTCACGTTGGATGTCCAAATCAAATCTGCCCACAAGAAATATGTATTGCAAATGACAGCAATCTTCTAGTTTGTTTTTCTTGTTGGTAACCATGGAGACAAATGATGAGATGAATGAGTGACTGGAAGCACAGCGATGTCGCCCGAATGGAAGCTGGAGCCGTGGGGGTAAGTCAATGGCAGTAATCAGAAAGTATGCAGGCTCTGTGTGGTACAGGACCAGTCTCAGCCGCAATGCTACTGCAGGCATACACACTGGTTATCAAGCAGTTTACACAACCTCCCCACACACACGCCACCCCCCCTCCCCTTCCCTCCTCTTCCATCTCATTGGAGGGTGGCAGAATTAAGTGAGAGAGTCATTTCACATCTCTACATTTGCAGTGTGCAGTTTTTCTCCCAAAACCCCACGCATGCAGGCTCCCTGACTCATCCGTCCCCACCCCTCCGCCCCCCCCCCGCCCCCAAGTGCAATGCAAATTACATCAACCGCGCGGGTGTCCAAGTGTCCCGACAGCACACGCCCCTCTCCCTCGCAGCCTTGTGACTCAAACCTTCCCCATGACGAGACGGGTGGCGGGTGCGAACCGGGGCCGGGTCGACCGGCGCATCACGCTCAGGGACAGCGACGCAGCCGCGGATACGGAGCTACGCGCGCGGCTATGCGCTCGCCGTCAGACGCAGCGGACAGGCGGAAGGTCCGCCCGCTCGCTCGCGGGCGCGAGAACGAAAAGACAAAACTCCCCCACATCCTGCAACAAAAACACGTGCCCTGCCCGCAGGCATCTTTCCACAGCAGATCCTGCACCCATTTCAGCCCTCAGCTCTGCCCAGGACATTCCGGCATCGAGCCTGCAGATAATGTGGCTCACGGCCCTGCCTTCCCATCAATAATCACTGGACTTCGTCTTTGGACAAGGAATAATAACGCCGCGTCGGGCTTTTATCCTGTAAAGACGGTCTCTGGCGGAGGCTGGCCGTAGTCCACCTTGTTTATGAAAGCAGACAAACGAGCGACAGCGTAATTAAGAGCGGGGAACAAAAGGAAGGGAGCGCGGCGGCGACAGGGAGCGAGGAGCCCGATATCAGGCCAGGCGCGGATGTTCTTTTTTTAAAAATTGATACGGCCGTCTCTCCGTGGCTGGGCCTGGGCGGGCGGCCCAATGCAGGACGGCTAGAATTCCACTAAAGCTTCCAGCCGCAGATACGTCTATGCAGCAGCGGCAGCAGCCTACAGCGATAGATACGTGCGAGCAGGACATATAGTAGTAGAACCGTGGGGTAGAAGAGGTCATTCTCCCGTGTCTCGAGCTCTCCGCCGGACGCTTTTTATCGCCGCTGCACACTTGCCCTGTCGTGACGGCCGCGAGAACAAGGTGAAGACGACTTCCAGTAATTAGCACGTAACTGTCAGGGGGGACAGATCAGCCTCAACAGATGACCAAGCCGCAGGAAAGGCAGGGGCAACCGTTGCGACGACGACAGCCGCACCGTCCGAACACAAAGGACACACTGCCCTCTACTGACTGGAAGAGTGAATGGCTGAAGAAGGAGACCTGAAGATGGAAGCCCCTTGAGGCGATGCTTCAGTGGGTGTGTCATGGCTCAGCATCATCACAATTAGAAGCTGAACTCATCAGCAACGTGCAAAGTTTTTTTTTGATTCTCCGTTTTCCACCGACTAACACTAAGACTATTCGACGCTATCTGGAAGCTCTTTGCTATTTGCCAGTTCCTCCAGCTTGTTCCAGCGCTCGCCAGCAATGTAAAGTGAGGTCGCAGTAAAAATGAAATAGGAAAACGGGCTTGAAACTCGGTGGTTTCAGGTTCAGCTCCCTTGGGGGGCCCTGGCATTTTACACTCCAGTAAGGTCCTTAACCTGGATCGCTTTAGTAATATTTAATATCCAGCAGAATAAATGCATAAGACAGAGAAAAACCACGTCCCCTGGATGTGGATATCTACCAAGCAAATAAAATCTTAATTAAAAATTTTTTTTAGATTATTCAATTAATATTGGAAAAAAGGGGATTTTTTCAGATAATAACATATTGACCACAATGGAAAATTGCAAAGGCAATTTCATAGTGTCCACATTATCCTTTAATGCTGCGTATACCTTAATCCTATTATGCCACGGCAAATCAACACTCACCTCTAGAGCCATCGGCAGGTTTTTTAAAATAAAATGAAACAATAAAACCCTATTCTTTTATGTCTGGAGGACAGATGAAAATCTATGAGAATTATAGGGATATGTGTGGGATGCCTCGTTGCCGAGGCGTCCCCCTCTCTCTGAGATAAGGGGATGCAGCGGAACTTCCCCCGCTGTTTTAGTGACCATGATGACATCACGAAAGGCCGCTTTTCTGCTGCTGCCACACTTTTTACGCCGGAAATCCAGGCCGTGTCTCAGAGACGGGCCACTTCGATACACGGCCACCGGACTGTGGAGCGCATCGACAAAACTCCCAAGAACAGGGTCTCCGTGGCGTTTGTGGAGTCTGTGTGTCTGTCTGACTGACTGAAACGGGGGTTCCAGTGGTCTCTGATCCCCTCCGACAGACGCCCCGAGCCTCACGCCGTGCCCCGTCCTTCCAGGAGAGAGACGCGCGCGGCGGCTCCTCCTCCATCAGACCACATTACGCCGCTCCGACGCGCCCGAAATACTCCTCCTCGGCTGAGGCGCGCGTGTTTTTACGACCCCCCCGGGAGGAAGCGGGGAGGTGTGCTGACTTGAAGGAAAATCTCCACCGCCCCGCGCGCGGAGAGCCTGCCGCAGCGTTCCGCTCCACGGAGCAGCGAGAACATCTGTCGGCTTCATCGGGGCTCCGAATACCTGCGTCGCCAGCGGACGGGGCTTCCATTGCTGCAGGTACGGGCGCATAAATTACACGGAGTCACGGTCGATTGCCGCTGCAAACAAAAGAGAACGCGTGGGCTGGATACTTATGAGGCGGTACGAGTTTGCCCGAACCCTAATTTGGGTGAAGCTGGAATGCTGGCTTATTTTTTGGGAGTTTACCGTTAGTCCTCAAACCTCAGAAGTAATCAGAGGGGATGGGGGCGGGAGAGAGCTTTCACATTCAAGAGCTCCAGGTGCCATGCTGCACATGGGGAGACCATGTGATGCAGTCTGCAGGGCAGCCGATTCTCAACCCGTATGCGAATCCCCCCCCGCGTGACCGGGGGTTCAGTTCTCTACCTTCACACTTTCTGCACCGTGATCTTACCCCGAACCCTCTCTGCTTTCTTTCTGTCTGAATGAAATTAAACAAGATAAACAGCGAGGGCGGAGTCCTTTCCCGCACTCCTTTTTTAAAAAAATTAATAAATTCCCTTCGCCCCTGAGATACTTTGGACCTCCCGGAGAAACTCAGTTACAGCCTTGAAAGAGAGTTTGTAAGGTAATTAGTGAAGGAGGGATAGACTGGGCCATAAGTAATAAAGATTTCTTTAATCGATCCTCTCTTAGCTCCCAAGGTCCTCCCAGAGCCTCGGAAAGGCCGCTGCTGTAAGAACTGACCAAGCGAAGCCAGGATAATGGGCTCAAATAGGACAGGGGGGGAAAGATGGGTGTTTTCCAAAAGCGAATGCGGGCACGCTCGTCCCCCCGCTGTTTGTTTGCGTTTGTTTCTGCATCGCAGGGAAGGAGACGCATCCGCCCGGGGGGGGATGAGCGTAGCGGGATAGCGTTTGTAGCCAAGCTTCTCGCGCCTGCGAAACAAACCTGCCCCCTTTTCTTTTTCCCTCCTTCCCTCCCTTTCTTCCTGTCAGGCGCCTAAGGAGACATCAGCATTCGTTGGCGGTGTCTCTTACAGGACGTCTCCCCAGCTGCTCACACTTGAGCCAGGCCCCTCTCCGAGTTGGCCACGCCGTAGCGCTCTGGTTAATTCCACACCGGTCCAGTAACTTAATCATCTCGCTGGAAAGCGATCGTGCCGATCCACGGACGGCGGCTGCCAAAGCCTTTGAGCGGCTAAGATATTTGCTTAATCCCAAGATTGGTTGTGAAGCCGGTTTGCTTCTGCTGCTTGTTCCAGTCCAGGGTACCATGGATACACCATTTCCCATTTCTTATCGGCTCCTCCATACGAGGCCTGGTACGGGCGTTCCCTCTGGACGGGCCTTCCTGCCAACTCCCCGTCTGACCCCCCCCTGCCAATCACGCCGAGGTCCACTGCCCCACCCGATCACATGGAACTGCGCTGCCCTCTGCTGGTACCTTTCGTTGCTGGTACCATTTCCCACACATGCTTCCAGGTTCCTCTTGAAAATGAAATGACAATGTCAATGGGGCTCTCTCATAAAAAAACAAGGGATAAATAAATTAATAAATATATTTGCCTCAAATAACAAGTCCAGCCTACATGCATCCAGAAAATTTAGGACTGCTGAGATGTGCCTGAAATCCATGATACCAACCTACTTTCAAACCTTCATCTTTCCATTTTGCCTGGAAGCATAACTGACATGGCGAGTCTTTGTAAAAAACACAGCCTATATTTTACTTTATTTGCACTGATGCAACACACTCTCTTGCCGCACCAGATTTACCCAGAAGCCCTTTCTTTACAAGTGAGGAGGGTGGGGCTTGACTCTTTCCTGTGCCACTGCAAAGAAAGATCCCTTCCCCTTCCAAGTCTCTCCTTTCAATCAACCAGGACACTAGGTAAGAGAATTCTCAAGGGGCCGCACAGACAGGAGCAGACGAGAGTGCGGCATGCCCCCCCATAAAACTGCAAGCCTAGCCATGCACTGGTGTACGGCTGCATACTGATGCACAGGCCCACTGACCTTGGAGTAGGAAGCAACCTTAACGACCATTCCAGGATTTAAATTATAAATGTTTCTTAAACGTGATGCAAATAAATAATAATAATAATGATGATGATGATGATGATGATGAAATACATTTGCAATCTAATCATTTTTCCCCACCCTGACAGCCAGCACATCAAAGAGCAGATGATGGAATCTCTACAAGATTTAAAAAGCGCCCTTAGATATGACAGTTTATGATTTGCTTAAAATTCTATACAGGGCATATGAAAATGAAACGCGTGTCATAAATGATTTCTGCTGTGGCTCCGTACGACATACGTGTCAAACAGATAGCGTGTTCTGCAGCGCACGCACACGGGAACGCAGAGGACGTATGGAGAGACGCAGTGCCAACACACGCTATTCCTGGCTTGGTGATCTGAGGGACTTGGTAGTGTTGCTATGGACGGCAGGAACGTTTGATAGGTTTATACAAGTCAGTGATTGACAGCACACGGGAACTCCAGCTGTTATGCGGTTCAAGGTGCAGTACAAACATATCCGTGAATGATTCATGAGAGTCGTAATCTCTCACACCTTCCTGCTGAATAGAGGAAGAAGACCACATCCTGACAGTGCTATCTGACTGCCTCATGGGGACTTTCACAGGGCTGGCTGGAGCACTAGACTAACTCCAGGCTGTTATGACCCGCTCTTCAGAACCCAAGATGTTTGTAGCAGCAGGCAAATCACATGCATAGCTACTGTACCGTATATAAGCACTCCATATAGACACAGTTCTTACAGTCCATATGAATATAGTCTGTGTGCCTGTTAGTGGAGTTTTTGAAGACTGCTGCACAGCTTGCCATTTGAACACAATTCTTGATTTCTCGAGTTCTTTAAACAAATTAGCATTGCTAGTAAAGGTTTGTTTTTGTTCAAAAGAATATGCTGGGAAAGTTCTATTAAAAATCAAACACTGCATATTTTTCCCTGTTATTTATTGTGAGCATTTTATTTCAATTTGCATTGCCCTGGTTCGGCAACTGCTAATATTCCAACTCTGAGCGAATTCTTTCTTTCATTCTATAATCAAAAGAAGAACAGCGGTTCTTCTGTGCATTTAGAAAATCCCCTGAGAGACAGTCAAATTGTGGCTGGCATATTCATGAGCAGGGGTTTAGTCCAACAGTGCTACACATTCAGAAGAGTTCAGATAATGGTTATCTCCACTGCCTAAGGAGTGCACCCTCCAGGAATTGGCTTTTTCACAAATGGCATGTTGAGACCCCTCAGGTAAGCTCAGGATGTTGCTCAATCAATGCCTCCTCAGACTTTCATTTCAATTGGAAGTGCCTTCTGCCTGGCCGTCTCAAGGACCATCTCACTTAATCTTTCTTTTATCCACATCGACTCACTTGTGGAGCTGAGCTGCCAAGCTCAGAGGAGATTCTACGGAGCTTGGCACTGACAGGGTTGGGACTGCACTAAGCTGTTAATCACTAAGCCTGCTCAACACCGGGAAACTTCTCCCATTAACACTCAGGGGGTTTTCTCAGATATGTTAAGAAATCAGAGAAAAATTTTTTTTTTTTTAATTGTTCAATTTTTTGAATGTCAAAATGTGCTTTGCAGTGGAGAATAACAGAGAATGCCATTGCACTTTTTCCCCATTCAGATGTTATTAAATCCCACATTGTGGGCTGGGACTGACCCCAGAAATCCTCCAACAAAGAAACCGGGCAGCAGTGTAGCCTAATGAACAGGGATATGAGCTTGCAGCGTAAAAGACTTCAGGCTCAATTATCAGGAAGGGCACTTCCGTTATACCCTTGAGCAAGGTACTCTACCTAAATGGCTTCATTAGCTATCCAGCTGTGTAAATGGATTGAATGTAAAAGGCATGTAAGTTGTGTACATTGCTGTGAATAAGCAATGCTAAATGGCAAAATGTCAATATAAAACATAAATATGAAAGTGGCATAGAGAGGAAACCTTTTCAATGCCGCAGCGCTAATTTACACAAGTGAACTCAGACGCAAAGACAGCAAAGCATTTAGAAATGGCAGTAAGTGCATAACGAAGTAAATTAAGGCTTAATCCATAATCAACAAAAGCACTCTGGCTGAAAGCAGAACATTTAGACTCAGACAGGGGGCTGTGCAGTTGCTTATTTTATTCCAATTGCTTATTTTACCCATCCTCGTCTACTCGGTCCCCGCCTGACCCGGAAATCAATCGAGGTCCGCCATCTTTCAGGACATTCTGCATCTGGTAAATGCTCCTTAGGGGAGCGAGGAGGCTCCCGGAGGATGCTTCAGCGAGGATACATGAGTGCATCCTTTGCAGAAGTTTTTTGTTTTCAGAAGGCAAGCCGTATAAATGATCGACTGTGGATCCACCTCTCACCGTCTGCCTCGACTTAATTGACATGGCTTCAAACTGCCACTTGACTGAACATGAACTCTCCATGTGCCTATTACATGTTTCCTTGATTCCTATGTCCTCATGTCTTTTCCTTGCGTCCTCCGTTGGGTGGAGCTAAGGAGCGAGGAAAGGACACGAGGAAAGGACGCAAGGAGTGAAAATAAGATAAGATATACTTTTATTGAACCCCGTGAGGTAATTTGTCCTCTGCATTTTGACCCATCCTGGTTACTTCGGAGCAGTGGGCAGCCACAGTGCAGCGCCCGGGGACCAACTCCAGTTCTGAGGCCAGCGCCTTGGTCAAGGGCACCTGCAGGAGCGCACCTAACATGCATGTCTTTGAGTGTGGGAGGAAACCAGAGTACCCGGAGTAAACCCACGCGGACATGCAAACTCCGCACAGAAAGGCCCCAAGCCAAGATTCGAACCCACGACCTTCTTGCTGTGAGGCGACAGTGCTAACCACTACGCCACCGTGTCTGCCCCAATAAGTGATTGGAATGAGCCCAGTATCTACAGGCAAAGCAATGGTGCACAAGAAGCTACTTGACTTGTCGCACGGGCAGCCTTCAGCCCAATCAGCAGAGCTTGCACACAAAGGTGAAAGTCTGCTGAAAGTCTGTCCCTCTCCCCTATCTTGCCGTTTTCAGATACTGAGAACTGCCACAAATTGTACGTTCCTCAAAAGCCTGAAACCAATTTCCCAATGGATTGATGCAGTTCTCTTGTCACTCACAGATTCTCTTTACTCCTGTATGCAGCACAGGAAGTAGATGTTCTGGCACAACCTGCACCTTGTCATTTTAAACTGCATCTCGGCTTTCCAAATATGAATATTTCACAAGGTTTTACTTTCCATCCCAATGCCAAATATAGCACTACATCGCCTAACCTCTTTTGATTCCTAATAACACTATATTCTCTATTTCCCTCTTGAAACTATGATGGCTTCTAACTTTATGCTGTAATATTATGTTTTGACTGCTATGATTGGTTGTGGCCCTGGTGACTCATTAGCACTGTTTGTTGCCTAAACCTGTGTGCTTGCATGTAAATTGCTCTGGGTAAAATGCCTAAATGTAAATACAATTAAAATCTGACATCCTTCCTCAACTCTCAGTTGAACAATGATACTCTTTCTTTCAGTCCTTCTTCCATAGGTGAAACTCTTTCTAAAGCAGGTGTTCCAAAACTGGGGTCCTGGGACCCCTGGAGGCCCCAGAGGCATCAAGCAAAACAGAAAAAAAAAAACATTTTGGTTACATTTCCATATTCCATGCACACATCCTTGATAATACTGCAATCATAAATGTTTTTACATAAACCATTGATTTAATAATAATGACAGTGACCTAGATGGGTCACCCCTGCAGTCACTGGATTACTACCTGCAGTGGGTCCCTGGCCAAAGGGTGGTGATACGACACAGTGCTGCATTTTCAGTTTAAAGCAGCCTCAGGTCCTCTGTTGGAAAAGGCCATTCGGCCATTTCTTTGCCGCACCAGTGTACGTGCGCAGTGGAGCAGAGGGGGTTTGAACACAGGCAGATCTAAAAGGGTGTTCATGGCCCTGAAGACTGCAAATTGTTAAATGCTGTGAAAAGCCAGGGGAATTTCCATTGAGCTGTCAACCGACTGAGGGGCTTGGGGCATCGGCAGGTGGAAGAGACACACTGTCGTCCTTGGGAACTAACTGTCCTGACAATTTGTCTCACTTTTAAATATGCCTGCATGGAAATTACTGTCTAATGCCTCCCATACATTATGCAAGTTTTGGGTGACTAAAGTCAGACACCTCTCACATTTAATGACTGTCTTTCCTAAATCACTGGCCTTTCAGCATCCCAATCAAGCTAAAACTAATGATTTCTGTGCGATTTTGAAAATTTTACTGCGACAGTAAAATTCACTGCACAAATTGTGTAGAGCATGGAAGTCTTAACTCACTACACACCCACACTCATCAAAAAACCACTCAATCGCTCTGTTTCAGAGGAGAGGGTTCACTGGCGTCCAGAAAGGGTTCCTCCCCCCTCGCGAACTCCCTCTGGATGCACAGTGTTAGAGAAGCTGTGTCCGCTCTCAGACGTTCTGAGACCAGGGATCTCTCCTCAACAGCTATGTTTACCACAACATTATTTTTGGCCAATGTGGGCAGTTCCTGCAGGCTTAAGAAACCCACTGGTTGTTAATGGAGGGCAGCGGAACTGTGACCTCAGCGCTAAGGCCAGCGGTGGGACTCCAGTGGATCTGACAGGTCATGGTCTCGGATGGGTGTCCTACCGTCTCTTGGAAACTGACACTAAGCATCAGTGCTCTTAGAGCTGGACTTCGAGCTCCCGGCCCTTCATTTCAACACTTCACGCCACTTGGGCTGCCGGGGCTTTGACACCACACGGGAACCCTCCTTTACTGTGTGCACGGGTGTCCCCAAGTCAATTAGGCAATAATGGCTCAGCAAGCACTTCTGCCGTTCACCGTTTGACCCGTGAGCAGTTTGCCCACTCTTAAACGCTCTGTCAAGTGAGCCAGCCGGCTGTGAAAGGGAAATGGCTGTTTTGTAAGGGAATTCTCCTGTTACCACACTGGACTGCCATCCGCAGCCCTTTCAGTAATCAACACCGTGCTATCAATTTCACACGGCAGAGAATGACATGATAAGAGAGTGAATTTGTCTTGCCTTCCAAAAAAATAATAATAATACAATCGGTGGTCACATTTGTTGGCTGATTATTTAGGCACAAGAGACACTCGCATAGCCCTGAAAGCTATATGAGCAGAACACCCGATGACGTTATTGATTATGCTTTTCGCAGAGACTGTTTTTTCAAACAAAAAACAGACACAAACAACCCATTACTCACAAGAGGACACATGGCCATGTTGTTACCCACGGCATTACAGACACACTGGGCCTCATTTATTAAGTCCTTTAGCATGCTCAAGACCTTTCAGCACACACAAAACTAATAACACAATCAATGATTGGTGCAAAAGAAATGTCATGGTATTTGTTTTGCGTGTGCTGAAAGGTCTTGCACGTGCTACAGGTAAACAGGCCCACTGTCGTTCGCAGTACAAGAGACACAAGCACGCTACTGCTCACAATACAACAGACGCACCGACACTCACTATAGGTCAGACAGACTGCCACTCACCTTCTGCTCCTGCATCTTTGTGGAGAAAACTGGCACACGGCAAGCAAGCAGTGGACACCAGAACGGAGCTTTGGTCTTCCCATCATCCTCTGCACAGAACCAGCCAGGCAGGTTTTCTTCCCCTAAACACAGATGTGGGTGTCAGTTTAAAAAAAAAAAAAAAAAACCTCTGTGTCCAGTTGTTTGAGCCCACTGAAAGAAAAAGTGGCCTCCACAGCATGGTTTCCAGTGCATCTATAAATCAGGCCTATGAATTCCTAACATTGCCATTTTAACACATTCATAAATTACGAATCTGTGCAGTTTGACAGATCGTATGGCATAGTCCTCTGTGGGAGGGAAAATTATTTCTGGACTAACAGATTCTAGACAGATTAACATGCTCAATAAACATGTACAAATACAAAAATAGGAAAAATAAGAATGCAGAAACGATGCATAACACAATGGCTATCATAATTTTTTTTTGCTGACAGAACCCATTTTGCCACCTCAAGCAATCTGACATAATGACATAGTAATAACTTAGTTACTATATGTAGTCAGATTTATGAATACAGTACAGTTATAACTAGTTTGGATGGTGTGGATGCCATCGACAGGGAGTCCTCTTGGCATTACGTGGATTTGTAATGTAATGTAATTTCATTTGTGAAAGGTAAATCAGTCATAAAGCAGGGACAGAAGATCCCTTACACAGAATACACTGTAAAGTCTGCTCACTGCTCTCTGCTAAGTTACTGCCAGTTGTGACAGACTCAAGCCCAGCTATGTCACAGATTAAGCAGCATCTACTTCTACTTCTTTACTCAACCTGTGGCATATACATTAGAAAGAAATCAAGCCAGTCAAGGCTCAAGAAGCATTTTCGCAAAAATAAAGGCATACATCAAGTGACTCATGTGATTTGATAAGTGCAAACAAGACTGTGTTTGACATTGAGATGTTATTGCTGAGAGAATCCAGAAGTTTGATAGCTAATCTTAAAGAGCAATTAGACTAGTTTTGACTGCACATGTACAACTCTTGTGTAATATTTCAGACAGATTGCCTTCAACAAGATGAGTGCATTCGATGACTATCAATTTGGAGACAGATCAGAGTTTTTTTTTTTTTTTTTCAAAATAACATTTTTGAACTGAAAGATTGTAACATCTTTTCACAACAACAATAATAATAATAATCGTCATCATCGTCATCATTGTCATCATCATTTGTAAGCTCCTTGTCTGTCATACATCCAACTGGTTTGTTTAGTTTCACGGATAAAGCTTTCACTCCAATGGACAAAAGAATGTTGCCAGGTCTATTTAATCACAGACTTCAAACAGACAGCCTCCGCCATCTAGCAAATCTCATCCAAGATTCATAAATATGGCTGATATTTCCAGACTGCTCTTCTGCACCCTAGCATTTCTTTATATTCCTGAACAAAACAGTTCAAACAAATCGTTATAAAAAGAATGAAATTTACATTTCAGACCTCAGCAGGTAGCAATGCAAAATATTTCTGAAGCAACACACCGTCTTAAACCTCCTTAATGGTTTTATTCAAGCTGAGACTGATCCATTATTTAAACGGCCTCTGGATAATTCTCAACTAATGAATACAGTTGGAAAATGAAAACCATTTTAGGCTCTTTGGGTATTCAAATGCAAGATTAAAAAAATGAGGTCTAACGCTGTCCTGTATTGTGGTACTTTTTCATAGCAATTAAAGAAAAGAAGTGTGCTTTCTTGGTCAGGTACAACAGTTAATCTCCCCACCCTCCCAGTCCAGTTAAAAGGACATCCTCACTGCTGCTACAGATGCCTTGTGCATTCTGTTGCACTGGTCCGTTCACCTGCACCACAGTGGGGCAACTTTCCCCAAACATTTAGTAAGGGAGATTTCATTGGCTTTTCCAAGTTTACAAGTCAATGTTTCTATAAAAGGAAAAAAAGAAAGAAAGAAAAAAAAACACACTAACTCCCCTCTCCCTCACTCTGCGGGTCTTGAAGCATGTACATATTTAATTTTAACTTTGCCCATCTCTGGCCCCAGCAGTAATGTAATCCCTCCCTGGCTCTCTGAATTCATTAATTATTACACATATCTGACGTAAATATTTCACTAATGCTTAAGTTAAGTTAATGCTTAGTAAGTATCCTCACTGGTTGCATCATGAAACACAGTACGTTGCTATATTTTTTTTTTAATTTGGCCCTGGAATTATTAAGGTTCTTATGCGCAAAGAGGGTATAAACACAAATAGAAAAAATGGGCTCCCTCTGAAGAGCGATGCTTGACATTTAGATCTATTGGTAGTGGCCCCGGGCCATTGAATGTATTAATGATGAGAAATAAGGCCGCTTTTGCCTCCAGTGCCAGACAGCGAACGCGGCGCTGTGATTCAGCCATGCAGGAGACACATGCACATCAGACCCCGCGCCCCTGCCTCATAAGGGGGGTCACCACAGATGAATCGGGCATTAATGAGGGGTGCGTGCATGGGAGACGGCGCCCCGCTTTCAGCAGAGCCGAACAAACACAGATTAACGACCCCCCCCCACACCCCATTCCCCGCTCGTCCTCCTCAATGTTGCGCTGTGCAGGGAAATAAATTCAAGGCCACTCTCGCTGACCTTTGAAGTGGGAATGAGCTCGGAGCAAGGCTGGCATATTGATTCAGGAGGACTGAGCCACACGCGAGTGTACTCAGCATCCCTCTTCAGAATATCGACGTGGACACGGCTCCGCGGGACCGCATGGCACGCTCCCCGGGAAAGGCCCCTGGTGCAAGTGGATAAGATCTCTCTCTCTTTGTCAAATCCCCGACATCCAGTCATTACTTAGGCGAGACCACCTTACGCCGTCACTCACAAGCGAGAACAGACGCGTCTCCGTCAGGCTTTCCCAGAATTCCTAGGGCCACCGTCTCCCACTGGTCTCCCTGACTCGCAGTTTGACCGCTCCAGCATTTCAGCCGATGAGCAGCCGGTAGAATGTGCTTTCCCCCTCTCTTCGCTCAGCCCAAGACACATTTTGAAGGAAAGCCGCTACAAGGCAGCATGCTCCCCTCTCCAGAGTCTTATCCAAGCTTTACTTTATGTGGCCATTATCATTCCATCTGTTCGCCCAACAGGAACTTTCATTTATTTTGATTTTCCGAAAAAAAACTCAATAAACATTCGAGAATTAATGGGTAACAGCTTACACTACACCAAGCAAATGGTCATTATTAAGATGAATTATGACTGTTTGGTAGTACATGTGAATTTAGTTAAATATGCAACAATAAAATAATACAAGACATAAAAAAATTGATTTATAAAAATTAAAAATGCAAATAGAGAGGGCTTTTCAGGTCCTCCATTTTACTAGTCTCATTTATAACAAACCTCTAAATTCATAGTTTACTCACACCGCCTAACAGGCAGGGTTAAAAACGCATTTAAAAGACATCAAACCGTTGCTTAACGGCTCCAGCCCTTTAATGGCACTTTTTTTAAAAACAAAATCCACACTTGTTCCAGTTCATTTCCTGCATCGGGGTTTAAGCTAGTGCTCATGTGAGCTTTCTGCTGTTATCATATTTTATATTGGAAATCAGCTGTGTTTAAACGGTCCTCTGGGTCCATTTATGCGCATTTAACGCTGAAAGCCCAGAAAAACTATTACTGCGTGTGATTCCTTGGGTTCATAATTGTCTGCGGCGTTCATAATTTAATTTTCCTCAATGCGGATGATGCAGACTGATGAATATAAGCTTTGATAAACACTGGTATGACCAATAGGATTAATTCCTGGTTGTATTCCTCCTGCATTTGAAAGCTTAGACCCTGGCAAATCCCGTGTGACTTCCAGGAAGTACAATTATTAAACAGCGTGTCCTAGTACATATGTTTTAACCTCAAAATACCTGCTCAGTACATTAAAAGTAGAAGGTGCATGACCACAACTGAAAGTACAAAAGGTTATGTTTATAATTAACAGGCTGCCTCTTGTGTAAGTTGAGTGTTTCAGGATGCAAGTCTGATTTTATTTATTTATTTTCCACAGCAGTAGACTATCATTCACTTTGTAAATGCATTGCAGGACATTGTGTATGAATAGATAACCAAAGTTTTACATACAGGGATAAAGAATCCAATAGTACCCCTGTGCAACCTATTTAAGAGAGAAGCACAATTTGGCCCAAATATAGTCGCACTAGTATTATGTGCACTACACGGTCATACTGGTCATCTTTGTTGGTTTGGGGTAAATGTTTGCATCCACAGGTCTGTGAGATGGAGACTCTTTTATTTATGGTTTTTTTTCCACCCTTTTCTCCCTAATTCAAGAATTTGGAATGCCCAACGCTCATCGCAAACCTCGGTTGAGAGCTTGAAGCTCGTGCTCTCCTCCGAAGACCGTGATTTCACTTCTCATCTCGCCACAGCCCACACAGACAGTGAGTCAGAGGAAGACGCTTGCGCGCAGCTCAACGGGCAGACATACGGATGCCCGATCAACCAGCGGGGGGTGATGGCGAGCGGCACCAGAGCCAATCGTGCGTCGTGCGCTTCGGAGAAGGGCACATGCTTCAGAGGGTGTGATGAGCTTCGCAGCGTGAGCATATCGGGGCATACTGCCCGCCAAAGTCAGCACTGACACGGTCCGAATTCAGTACCGGACCACTGGGCCCATCCGTGCACTGGTCCAGCACAACGGGAGGAGCCACCCAGCGTCCCCAAGGCTGGTTCTGTCAGGGAGTTTCAGTGGTGTGTCAGGTGTCTGCAGCTGCTGGACCACAGAGAGAGAGTGTTTGGCACGGACATCGCCAGGCTGAGATACAGAGGAAAATGAGTGGTGAAAACCAGCACTTAGGCTGAGTCCCGCTGGGAACCATCCCCACCCTAACAGAGGGGGGTCAGGTATTCATGAGCTGAGTAACTCAACCTGGGTAAGGAAGTGAAACAATGAGCACTTGCTCTGTCTACAGTGTCTGTAACTGCCCTCTGTCTCCATCTACATCTGTCTATTACTCTCCATCTGTCCATCTTCCTCTCCTTCACTCCCATTCCCTCTCTCCCTCCCATTTACTCTCTCTCTCTCCATGCTCTCGCCCCCTCTCCACCTCTCTGTAACCTCTCTCCATCTCTCTCCACCCTCTCCCCCTCTGTCAGCTTGCTGGCGCCTCCTCCACCTCTCTGGGAGAGAGGAAGAGCATGTGTGGGTTCTCCTGCAGGGGGCGCTGGAGGCGCTCCAGGGAAACACTCTGGTTGCTGTCACATGTTTCTAGCATGGAAAGGGGAGGCCAATCATCCTTACATCCGTTATGTTTTTGACAGATGTGCTTATCTAGGGCAAGTTAGAAGGTTATTTTTATTTATATATTTATTTATGTATTGCCATGACCCATTTGTTTGGCTGGATATTTATCGATGCAATTTAGGTCAAGTCACTTCCTCTAGGGGACAACAGTAGCCTTTGCTGTACGGATCAAGTTCCTCACTGGACTACATCACACCCTGCAGAGCACATTACACAATAGACCACATCACACTGTCCAGAACACATTACACACTAGACTACATTACACCCTACAGAGCACATTACACACTAGACTACATTACACCCTACAGAGCACATTACACACTAGACTACATCACACCCTGCAGAGCACATTACACAATAGACCACACCACACTGTCCAGAACACATTACACACTAGACTACATTACACCCTACAGAGCACATTACACACTAAACTACATCACACCATGCAGAACACATTACACACTAGACTACATTACACCCTACAGAGCACATTACACACTAGACCACATCACACTCTGCAGAGCACATTACACACTAGAATACATCGCACCCTGCAGAGCACATTACACACTGCATCACACCACCAATCCAATGTACTATCGTGGAAAATTAACCATCTTAATCTACTTCTATGTAATACCACAGAGTTGTTCTTCTCCAGGGACTGGCTATTCTGCATGTTTCTCTCCTGGGTGTGGCTAATCTGCATATTCCTCTCCTGTGGTTAGGCTAATCTGCATGTTCCTCTCCTGAGATTGGCTAATCTCATGTTCCTCTCTTGAGATTGGCTGATCTGCATGTTCCTCTCCAGGGAGTGGCTAATCTGCATGTTCCTCTCCTGGGAGTGGCTAATCTGCATGTTCCTCTCCTAGGAGTGGCTAATCTGCATGTTCCTCTCCTGGGAGCGTGTAATGTATTAGGCCCACTTGTGGGAGTGGCCTATGGAGGAAATGTGTTCAATGGTAGCTGTTAGGAATTCATAGAGTCAGACCGCACACAACCCCCACCCCTTTCGTCTTGGTACAACGGGCCTCGCCTCCCAAGGTTCACCAGGAGCGTGGTGAACATCCGGACAGTGCAAAACATTGGGACACCAAATTTCCCTCCCCCAAACCCTTCTTAACAGAGAGAGGTGTCCTATCAGGGACATATTTACCCCCCGAAGCAGAACACTGAAGTGTGAGACGTACTCGACTTCACAGAGGCTGACGGAAAGAGTGCTCAGCACGTCAGGGCCACAGCAGATCCATGGGCCCCAGCACGGGAGCTTTTAATAAGGGGAATAAAGTGGCCCGACTCCCCTTCAGCACCGGAGGGCCAGCGAGGAGCACCAGAGTGCTGAGCGGAGGGACAGGGTTTCAAATAAGCACCGACCTGCCCCACTTTTTCTTTTTTCAGGAAGGGACCGCGCAGCCCAATTTACCCAGAAGCCCTTTTTCAAGGAGGGCAAAGTCCGTGGACTCTTCCCAGTGCCATTATAGAAGAGGTTGTTTTCCTTCACCCAAGAGATTCATTATGATCAACCTGGACTTTAAAGTCTCAGGAGAATACAA